>NW_021821350.1:0-80886 GCF_901001135.1 Rhinatrema bivittatum | reverse complement strand
GTACAATGGCCCCTATATGATGCTACAGGGACTCAGTGATTAGCCTATAGCATGTGTTCCAGATCAAGGCCAGCAGGCTTGAAGAAAAGCAGATCAAGTGTGCAGGGACAGCGCTGTTAGTAAAAAATGTAATTATTACTGAAAACAAGAAAGAGCAAGCTGGCATTTTAACTTAAAGAGAGGATAAATGTAAAGGAACAAGACACATTCCCTGTACGTACCTGGATCAGTCCAGACCGTGGGTTATGTCCCCAATCCAGCAGATGGAGTCAGCCCAAAGCTTCGAGGGGGCGTCACCATAAGTACTACTACCCCCTCTGCAGGAGTTCAGTATCTTCTGACTCCAGCAGATGCGAGTAGGGGAATCTGGGCTTGCTCCCGATTTTCCTGTAACCTATTCTGTTTTTCCTTGGTTAGAACTTTCTTCTGTCTCTGTCTTGTCTTGGATCAAGTTGTGCTTTATTTAAAAAAAAAAAAAAAAAACTAACTATATTGATTAATTGGGGAGGCGGGGCTCCTTCCTTGTGCTGGCTCTCTGTCTCCTTTGTTTTCCTCAGCGCGAGCCTGTGTCTTGCCGGGGTAAGTTGTGTTTCTTGCTTTGCTGGGCTGTAGTTTTTATTTTCAGCTAGCTGAATTACGACTGCCGGTGTGTCCGGCCTACCAGCGGGTTCCCTCGCTCCCGCGGCCATCTTGCGACGCTCCTCGTGGGCTGCAGGGAGCAGGGTGAGTGTTTTCAGCGGGTTGCGAGGCCAGGACAGGCCCCCCGCGGCGCCGCTTGTTTTCTCGCGGGTTGTGCAGGCCGTCCGGGCCCCCCCGCAGCGGCGCACCTTCTCGCGGCCCCCCCCCCCCCCCGCCCTGAGCTCACCGAGTGACTTTAGTTGCCGGGGGTGGTGGTTTTCTGGCGCCGGATATGCCGCGGCCGTCGCGTTGCTCGGCCTGCGGCGAGCCCGGTTCGCGCATCTCCAGGGAGGGCATCTGTGCCAGGTGCCTCCCAGGGGGGGAAGGCACGTCCGGGCCCCGCACTCGTTTTCCATTGCAGCCTTGCCCGGGCGCCGTGGGCCGGCCCTCCCCCATTCTGGCGGGAACGGCGGCCATTTTGCACGCGCTGCGCCGCGAGGAAGATCGGACAGCGCTGGGGGATGGGGAGGCTTCAGGGGACTCTCCCCCGAACCTGCTGACGGAGGAAGATCCGGAGCTGGACTCACAGGAGCAGGGCCCTCCGGGTCTCTCCCCGCGGAGATTCCCCCGAGTAGGCCGGGGTTCTCCCCAGAGTTTATTCGTTGATGCACACAGCGTACCTGCAGGAGCTGGCAGCTCCCACGGGGCCTCCGCCCCCCAAACTACCGCGACCTTCGTCCCTCTCCTCGGCCCCCCCCCCCTCCCGGGGGGCGGGGGGCCCCACAGCTCCCCGCACACGTCCGGCTTCCTGTGGGCTCGGGGGGGGGCTGGCTCGGACCCAGTTTCCCCGGGATCGGACCCTGCCGGTTCGGGACAAGGGGAGTCTACCTCGGAGGGAGAGGATCCACGCACGCTGCGACTATTCCAGCGGGAAGAGCTGGATGACCTAATCCCACAAATCATTCAGGGGTTGGACCTCGATCCCCCGCCGGACCCGCCAGCTCCCGTCGCGCCCCGCTGTCGTCACTTCTTCGAAGAAGGGGGACCCGGTCCTGGCGGCCTTCGTCCGCGGGCGCGGGCTTTCCCATCCACGAGTCGTTCCTGCAACTTCTTACCGGGAATGGGATTCCCCGGAAGCTGCGCTAAAGGGCAGCAGAGCCATGGAGAGGCTGTACCCGCTGCCGGAAGATTTTCTGGATCTCATCAAGGTACCCAGGGTGGACTCCGCGGTGACGGCGGTCACGAAAAGGACGACCATCCGGTGACGGGTGGAGCGGCGCTGCGGGATACGCAGGATCGCAAGTTGGAAGTATTCCTCAAGCGGGTCTTCGAGGTCTCCGCAGTGGGACTGCGGGCAGCGATGTGTAGCTCTCTTGCCCAGAGCCAGTCTTCTCTGGGTACAGCTACTGCTCACTTCTCAGGTGCTGCCTCCCGAGGAGGCCGCCCAGGCGGATCGGCTCGAAGCCGCAGTGGCATACGGGGCCGATGCCTCCTACGATCTATTCAGGATCCTCGCCCGCTCCATGGCCTCGGTAGTGGCGGCGCGTCGACTCCTCTGGCTCCGCAACTGGGCGGCGGACACGTCCTCCAAGTCGAGCCTGGGTTCCCTGCCCTTCAGGGGTAATTCCTGTTCGGAGAGGAGCTGGACCAGATCATCAAGTCGCTGGGGGAAAACGCGGTCCATCGCCTGCCGGAAGACAGATATCGCTCCACCAGGGCGTTCTCGTCCTCCCGGACCAGAGCCAGGGCGCAAAGACGCTACAGGAGTTACAGGCCGGCGGTCTCCCGGCCCCCTCCCTCCAGGGCTCAGCCCTGGTCCCGTCCTTTCGCGGGCCGCGCCCACGGCGGGACAGCCCTCGCCCAAATCCTCTCAATGATGTTCAGCTCGCCCACTCCGCCGTTCCCAGGATCGGGGGACGGCTGGCGTTCTTTTACGAGGAGTGGGCACGGATCACCTCGGATCAGTGGGTTCTGGACACCATAGGACACGGCTACGCGTTGGAATTTGCCCGCCCTCCGAAGGGACGGTTCATCTTCTCTCCCTGCGGTCGGCCATCAAGCGAAGGGCGGTGCAGCTGACCCTGGACAGACTGTGGGAGATAGGCGCCATTACGCCCGTACCCTCCGGAGAGGTGGGCTCGGGCCATTATTCCATCTACTTCGTCGTACCGAAGAAAGACGGTTCCTTCCGCCCCATCCTGGACTTGCAGGAAGTCAACAGATCCCTTCGGGTGGTCCGGTTCCGCATGGAAACGCTACGTTCGGTGATCGCGGCGGTTCATCGAGGGGAGTTTCTGGCCTCCTTGGACCTGACGGAGGCCTACCTTCACATTCCCATTCGCCAGGAGCATCATTGTCTGCTACGGTTCAAGATCCTGGATCAGCATTTCCAGTTTGTGGCTCTTCCGTTCGGATTGGCAACGGCCCCGCGCACCTTTACCAAGATCATGGTAGTTGTGGCGGCTGCCCTCCGGAAGGAGGGATTCTAGTACATCCTTATCTGGACGATTGGCTCATACGAGCGAAGTCTTTTCGACATGGACAGCGGCGGTAGCCAGGGTGATAGAGTTTCTGCAGTCCCTGGGATGGGTGGTGAACTTCTCCAAGAGCTCCCTCGTGCCCTCGCAGCGCTTGGATTTCTTGGGGGCGACCTTCGACACCCGTCTGGGAGCGGTTTTTCTACGGCAGGACAAGGCGCACGCCCTACGGGAACATATACAGCGATTCTCTGCATTACCAGCTCCCACCTCCTGGGACTATCTTCAGCTCCTGGGGGTGATGGGCTCCACCATCGACATGGTTCCTTGGGCTTTTGCGCACCTCCGTCCTCTACAAAGAGCTCTTCTATCCCGTTGGAAACCGCTCTCGCAGGACTACCAGGTGATTCTTCCGCTGCCCCAGTTCGCCAGGAACAGCCTGAACTGGTGGATGGTACCGGGGAATCTGGCTCGCGGCGTGTCCCTCGACCTACCAAATTGGGTGGTGGTGACCACCGACGCCAGTCTCGTCGGCTGGGGAGCCGTCTGCGACCGAAGCGCCACGCAGGGGACGTGGTCCGCGGAGGAATCGAAGTGGTCCATCAATCGCCTGGAGACCAGAGCGGTCAGATTGGCGCTCCTCCATTTCCTGCCACTCTTCGAAATCAGGAAGTCAGAATCTTATCGGACAACGCGACCACGGTAGCTTACATCAACCGTCAGGGCGGCACTCGCAGTCCGCAGGTCGCGCTCGAGGCAGCGATGCTGATGCAGTGGGCGGAACGGCATCTGCGCCGCCTCGCGGCCTCACATCGCGGGCGTGGACAACGTCCAGGCCGACTTCCTCAGTCGCCAGCTCCTGGACCCGGAGAGTGGTCGCTCTCCGACACGGCCATGCAACTACTCGTCCGGCGGTGGGGCTCCCCCCACCTGGATCTCATGGCGTCCGCACAGAACACCAAGGCGCCTCGTTCTTCAGTCGCCGGAGAGAGAAGGGGAGCGGAGGGCGTAGATGCTCTCGCGCTCCGTGGCCGGCCGATCTGCTCCTATATGCGTTCCCACCTTGGCCGCTGGTGGGAAGAGTACTCCGACGAATAGAAGTTCATCAGGGGACGGTGATCTTCGTCGCACCGGAGTGGCCGAGACGACCTGGTTTGCGGATCTCCTCCACCTGGTAATCGATGGACCCATCCGGCTGGGACATCTTCCCCGCCTCCTACACCAGGGACCGGTATTTTTCGACCAGGCAGAACTCTTCTGTCTTGCGGCCTGGCTTTTGAGAGGCGCCGCCTCCGCCGACGAGGGTACCCAGAGGCGGTAGTGTCAACTCTGCTGCGGTCTCGGAAGACTTCGACGTCGGTGGCCTATGTGCGGGTCTGGAAGGTGTTCGAACTGTGGTGTACCGACCGGAACACAAGACCCACGGAGGCGTCTGTCCCGCAGATTCTCCAGTTCCTACAGGCGGGAGTGGAAAAGGGGCTCGCTTACAACTCACTTCGGGTTCAAGTGGCCGCCCTTGGCTCCCTCCTGCGGGAGGGGGATCTCTGTTACACCATCCGGACATCCTCCGTTTTCTCAAGGGCGTCAAGCACTTGCGGCCTCCATTGCGGGATCCTTGTCCCTCTTGGAGCCTCAATTTGGTACTACGTTCCATGTCAGGACCTCCGTTCGAACCACTGAGGAGTGCGACGATCAAGGACCTCACTCTCAAGACGGTGTTCCTGGTGGCCATATGTTCCGCTCGGCGTATTTCGGAGCTGCAGGCTCTGTCCTGTCGAGAGCCTTATCTACGGTTCACCGATTCGGGCGTTTCACTTCGTACTGTGCCCTCCTTCCTCCCGAAGGTGGTGTCCGCCTTCCATGTGAATCAGACGGTGGAATTGCCTCTTTCTCTTCGTCTGAGCCGCGGGCTCTTCGTCTCCTCGACGTCAAGCGCACTCTGCGGTCTACCTGGAGGCTACGAATGACTTTCGGACTTCTGACCATCTCTTCGTCCTTTGGTCTGGTCCCCGGAAGGGATCCCAGGCCTCGAAGACTACTATTGCCCGATGGCTGAAGGCCGGCATTGCCGCTTCCTACATCGGGACGGGGCGGACTCCTCCACCCGGTATTGTGGCGCATTCTACACGCTCTCAGGCGGCCTCCTGGGCGGAGAGTCGATCGGTATCTTCGCAAGAAATCTGTAGAGCGGCCACCTGGAAATCGTTACACACGTTCTCGAGACACTACAGACTACACCTCGCCTCGTCCGTCCATGGACACTTTGGCGAACAGGTTCTACGAGCAGGCCTCGCAGAATCCCCCCGGGTTAGGGAAGCTTGGGTACATCCCACGGTCTGGACTGATCCAGGTACGTACAGGGAAAAGAAAATTATTACTTACCTGCTAATTTTCGTTCCTGTAGTACCATGGATCAGTCCAGACGCCCACCGCATTTGGGTTCTACTCCTGCTCGGCTGTCTTGGGGTCTGACTTGACTCAGCTGTTATACAGTAGTGGTTTCTTTCTTTCCTACTATGTTCTCTCACGTGTTCCCCGTTTCACTGTTTGTGATTGTTCTTTTCCTGGGGTCGACCGAGTTGTGACCTCCCATCCGTTGGTGGGATGGTACAGTTCTCTCTGTTTTAAATTCAGCGGCTCGTTATTGCCGTCTTGTTTTAACTTGATCCAATTCAGGGGGTTTCTGATTACTCGGGCTTTGATATTCTCGATACTGAACTCCTGCAGAGGGGTAGTAGTACTTATGGTGACGCCCCCTCGAAGCTTTGGGCTGACTCCATCTGCTGGATTGGGGACATAACCCACGGTCTGGACTGATCCATGGTACTACAGGAACGAAAATTAGCAGGTAAGTAATAATTTCTTTTTCCTCAAGCCTGTAAACATTTCAGAATGAAGCTGATGATAAGTGATCCCCTGTGCCCCATGAAATTCTTTAGTTTGCAGACCAGATGAACACTGTTCTGATCCAAGGTGTTCATCAGTGCAAAGTTCAGCTTTGGATTCCCATCTCTGCTGCAGCTGATGTGCTTTTCTTTTCCGTTTTCTTTCTTTTCTCTTCCATGGTGACAGCAAACTCTGGAGATGAACCTCAGCAATTTGGTGAAGCGCAACAGTGAACTTGAGACCCAGATGGCCAAACTGATCCAGATCTGTCAGCAGGTGGAGGTGAGTCAGAAAACGGCCGGATTCCTCCTGGAGGAGGGGAACAAAATAAGTGAACATTAATTTTGTGACATCACCAAACCTGAGCATTATATGGGCAGGTTGGTGGAGATGCAATTACGTACCCTGCAGTACCGATTTCGTTATTTGTTGGACACGTGTAACTTGCATGTTACCAGCAGGTACTGTACATCTTGGTGCAGCTATGGGTGGAAACTGGATAGAATGTATTTCCTGCACAAAAATCTGCACTGGAATCTGATAACCCAGTGGGATGATACTCTAGTTTCCCTGGGTGCATCCAGAATAGTTTGATAGTCATTGCTGTCTGATCACTGTTTGGTTACTTAAGAGGCCAATATTCAGTAAGCCATCGAGCGGACAAGTTCTTCCATTAAAGTTAGCCATATAACTTATGCCGGATATTAAGTGGGATAAATGTCCAGCTGAATATACTTGCCTAAAGTTATCCGGCTACATGTGTCCGAATAACTTTAAAACCCAACCGGCTATCCCACTACTGGCTTTAAAAAGAAATGGGGCAATACGCCCAGTGTCTCCCTCTTTCCCACCATCCCCTTGAAAAGATCATTTTAAAGTTGTGGGCCACAAGCAGCCACAGCCTTTCCCATCCACAATATCAAAATTGGGAATGGATCTCCGGGGACCCTTAAGCCTCCCAGTGCCTCATGCAACAAATACTCCAGCCCCACCTGACACCCACTGAAAACCCACCTCCCGGCTGCATAACGGATTACCTGGAGAGCAACTCTGGTAGTGTAAGCCACCGACCTTGCTATCGGGGTTGGTAGCTTGCGTTAGCAGCGTTGCCGTCCAGGTAAGTCATGATGCTGTCAGGAGAGGAAAGCTTGCACCCTGATCCTGGAGGCCTTGGAGATTGTGAGCATGCTGGGTGGACTGGGAGTGTTATTGATGTGGAAAGCGGGGTTAAGAAGGGGGGCCCAGAGCTCCGATATTGATTTAAAATCATGGATGTGGCTAATCATCTGGCCTGAATGACTTTAGGACTGCTCGGAGGCAGTCCCAATGTTATATTGGCTAAGTTAGCTGGATTACACTGAATTCTGGCTAAGGGCCTCATTAACTAATCTTTTTTTTCTCGTAGACACAGAATGGGAGAAAATCCTTAGTAAATCTAGCCCTAAATTAGCCATATAGCTCCGCTTTGACCCACACTGCTCCATCTCAGCCAGATGCGTTTCTAGCCTCTTAAATATTTTTCCAGCTAAGTCAGGGGTGGTCAGTGAGGTAGAAGCTTTAATTTCTGGCATTTATCCTGCTAAGTGTCAAACTTAACCAGACAAAGGTGCTGAATATGGAACCCATAGTTATGTGTTAATTAGAAGCATAATCACTTATTTTGCTAAATTTAGAATCTGAATTTCAGCGAAGCAAATTATTGAGTTCCACTGAGAGTTTTTTTTTTTGGAGAAAGCAGGGACATGTTTAACCACTGCAAGATTTTCTCTGCTGTCTTCGTATTGCAGTTCAAGCAGTAGTTAATTAAATGTAGTCTCAACAGACATAGTGACAGATCTTGGGGGATGGGAAAGAGACCGGATGATTTAATACGGGTGTAGAACACATAGACTGAAATATAGATGCTTTTATTTCAATTCTATGTAGACTGGAAGAGGACTCGATATTGAAAATCTTGTTGAGTGGATAACATAACAAGCTAATTTTAGCTGGTTATCTTTAAGTAAATATTTTGCTGAATTTAACTGGTATGTTTTCCGGTAAATATTCTCCTAAATTCTGACCAGGTAGATATACAGGCCAATACAGAATGGTGCGCTCAGCTGAGCGCACCGTTTAGCCTCCGTTTGGTCGTGCGTTTTAGACATGTTGTTATTATTGCCCCTTATACTGTAAGGTGTAATAATAGCACATGGAAAATGCATGTTCCCTGTACGTACCAGGATCAGTCCAGGACACCTGGGTTGTGACTCCGCACCAGTAGATGGAGACAGACTAAAACTTGTGGGCGGAGCCATATATGCCCCTGTGCCAGTCACAGCCCCTCAGTCTTACTCTGTCTCCAGTAGATGGTGCAGGTCCGGTCACAGCCCTGCCTGCCCTGGTTCTGGTACTCCGTCAGGGTCGGTTCTTTTTTTACTTTAGGCCAGTTAGGCTACGTTGTTTTCTGTTTGGGTAATTTCCAAATTGTCCCTTAGGTCCCTTCGCCCTGCCTCCCAGGGGGGTTGTGAGGTTCTGAGGGGACCACCCCCCCCTGGTTGAGGCCGCTGCTAGGGTCGAGGACCCAGCTGGCCTAGTAGCAGCGTCAGGGGTGACACCGGGGAGCCCGGTTCACTCACCCCTGCTGGATTAGGGCTCCAGGACCGTGGACAGCGACAGGCTTTTTTGTTAAAAAAAAAAAAAAAAAAAAGGTTTGTTTTATTTCTGCCGGCTCTCTCTTGCTTCGCGCGCCGCTCGCAGGGGGGGGCGCCGCCGACGGGGGGAGGCCGTTCGAATTTTTTTTTATTTTCGTCGCTCCTGCTGCTCCGTCTTCGCGCCTCTTCGCCGGCATGCCTCGCGGCTCGGTCTGCCGGGCCTGTGGCTCGGCGGCGCGCGTCTTTCGCGCGAAAGTCTCTGCGCGGCCTGCATCCCGGGCGGAGAGGGGTCGTCGGGGCGCCTCGGGGGGCTCGTTCTCGGCCCGCGCGATCGCCTCCGCGCGGGGGGGGCGCCGTAGAAAAGCCCCAAGAGCTTTTCCCGATCAGCGCGGGAGTGGCGGCCATTTTGGCCACGGGCCGCGAAATGGCGCGGGAATCGGCAGGGCCTTCGGCCTTGCCTCCCGCGCTTTCCCCAGCAGGATCGCGGTCGGAGGGGTCCCTCGGGGGACACAGGGTCCCCGGGGAGTCCCGATGATTTTTCATCGGATTCGGGCTCTTTCGGAGGACCTTGCGCTTTTGTTGCGCAAGGTCCTAAAATACAAAAAAAGCAAGCGCGGCCGGAGTGAGGCTCGCAGAGCTCCACCGCTGAAGAGGTCCCGGAAGCCTTCGGGGGTCGCGGAGGGCCCCAGGGCACCTCGCGGGGGAAGCGGCCTCCACGTGGCGTCCCACAGGAGGCCGACACCGATTCCTCCCCCGAGGAGGACGCTGATTCCCCTGAGAGACCCAGAAGGGCCCGACGATGTAGGAGCGGACGGCTCCGCTACGTCCGGCGTAGCAAAGGCTCACAGGCTGTGGAAGGAGACGATCCCAAAGTGGTCAGGCTCTTCCGTAGGGATGAATTGCCACCTCTAATTCCAGATTATCCAGGAACTGGGAATAAACCCCCCTCCGGCGGTGGTTCGTCAGGAAGCGAACATGGATCCGGTCCTGTTAGGCCTCACGGGTCCAGCAGTTGCTTTTCCGTTCCATTTTTCTCAACAGACATCATGTTCCGGGAATGGGACACCCGGAGTTAGGGTTGAAGGTCAGCAAGGCCATGGACAAACTTTACCCGCTCCGGAGGATGCGCTGGACCTTCTCAAGTTTCCCAAGGTGGATTCGGCGGTTTCGGCGGTAACGAAAGATCTACTATCCCGGTTACGGGTGCTACAGCCCTTCGGGACCTTCAGGACAGGAAGCTGGAAGTACAGCTCAAGAAGATTTTTGAGGTTTCAGCGCTAGGAATTCGGGCCGCCATGTGTACGAATTTCGCTTTGAGAGCTGGCTTACGCTGGGCTCAGGTCCTTCAAGCCAATGCGGACCTTTCGGCAGACGAGGCAGCGCAAGCGGATAAGTTGGAAGCGGTAATAGCATATGGCGCAGATGCACTCCACGATCTACTGCGCACTTCGTCTAGATCCATGGTGGCGTCGGTCTCGGCTCGCCGCCTCCTGTGGCTACGCAACTGGGCGGCGGATGGCTCTTAAGGCTCACCTCGGGGCGCTGCCATTCAAGGGTAAATTGCTGTTCGGCAAGGAATTAGATGACTTGATGGCTTCCCTGGGGGAAAATAGGGCTCTCAGGTTGCCCGAAGATAGATCCAGGTCGCGGCCTTCCTTTTCAGCCAGGTCCCGCTTTCGTGGGCCCAGGAGGGCGCGGCCTCAAAGGTCGTCGGGGCACTCGTTCAGGTCTTCCTCCTCCCGTACCCCACAGTGGCAGCAGCAGCAGCAGCAGTCCTTTCGTGGGAGGCGTTTTGGTAGACCAGGGGGTGCCCTGGCCATCACGGCGCCCAAGTCTTCACAATGAAAGGGGTCGGCCCTTCTCCCGCAGCAGCCTCGGCACGTTCCCAACGTCGGGGCGCGGTTGCTGTCGTTTTACGAGAGATGGGCCGGAATAACGTCGGACCAGTGGGTCCTCACCGTGATAAGTCACGGCTACGCGTTAGATTTTGCTCGCATTCCAGTGGACAAGTTCCTTGTGTCACCCTGCAAGGCTCCCGAGAAGAAAGGCGGTGCTAGACACCATCCGCCGCTTAGAGGACTTGGGAGCCATCTCCCCCGTTCCTGTCAGCCAACAAGGAAAGGGCCGTTACTCCATTTACTTCATCGTTCCAAAGAAGGACGGCACGTCCCGACCAATTCTGGATCTCAAAGGGGTGAACCGATGCCTTCGCGTTCCTCGCTTCAAAATGGAGACATCCGGTCCGTCATCGCCGCGGTCCGGCCAGGCGAGTTCCTGGCCTCCCTGGACCTCACGGAAGCGTATCTTCACATAGGTATCCAGCCGTCATTCCAACGCTTCCTCAGATTCTGCATTCTGGGTCGGCATTACCAGTTTCGGGCGCTCCCTTTGGGCTCGCAACGGCCCCTCGTATTTTCACGAAGGTGATGGTCGTGGTGGCGGCGCAACTGCGCCGAGAAGGTCTCCATGTCCATCCGTACCTGGACGACTGGTTGATTCGGGCGAATCCGAGGATCAGTGTCGGATGGCGGTGGCCAGGGTCCTCCATCTGTTGCAGTCCCTGGGATGGGTGGTCAACTTCAGCAAGAGTCATCTGACACCACGCAGACCTGGAATATCTGGGAGCTCTTTTCGACACAAAGCAGGGCAAGGTGTTTCTTTCCCTCGAACGGATGGTCAAATTGCAAACTCAGGTACAACGCTTGTTGTCTCTCCGCCAACCACGAGTCTGCGACTACCTTACGGTCCTAGGGTCTATGGCTTCCACGCTGGCGCTGGTGCCATGGGCGTTCGCTCATCTGCGACCTTACAGTCATCCTTGCTTTCCCGCTGGAAGCCGGTCTCGGAGGATTTCCACTTACCACTTCCTCTAGCGGGACACGCGAGATCCAGCCTGCGTTGGTGGCTGGACCCCAGTCACCCTTTCCGCCGGAGTCTCCCTCCTGGTGCCCAGTTGGACAGTGGTGACCACGGATGCCAGCCTCTCCGGTTGGGGAGCGTCTGCCTAGGGGAGCTCAGTTCAAGGCCTATGGTCGTATGTCGCAAGGCCCAGTGGTCTATCAATCGCCTAGAGACCAGAGCGGTCCGTCTGGCCCTGCAGGCTTTTCTACCATTGCTGAGGGAAAGGCGGGTCCGAGTGTTGTCGGACAATGCGACCACCGTGGCATACATCAACCGGCAGGGGGGGGACCCGGAGCCCCCAGGTGGCGGAGGAAGCTCAGCGCTTGATGGCCTGGTCGGAGCTAACATCTCAGCAACCTCGCAGCGTCTCACATTGCGGGAGTCGACAACGTGCAGGCGGACTATCTCAGCCGTCATCGTCTGATCCCGGAGAGTGGGAGCTGGGGGACGAAGCTTTTCTTCTCATTTGCGAAATGTGGGGAGTGCCCCACATGGATCTGATGGCCACGTGGCACAACGCGAAGGCCCCGCGATTTTACCGTCGACGTCGAGAGCGGGGGGGGCAGAGGGCGCGATGCGCTGGTGCTTCCCTGGCCGACGGATGTGCTTGCTCTACGTGTTTCCCCATGGCCGATGATCGGCAAGATTCTACGGCGCATAGAGTTGCATCCGGCCAACGTGATCTTGGTGGCACCGGAGTGGCCTCGCCGGCCGTGGTTCGCCAGACCTCGTACAACTGGCAGTGGCGGCACCCCTTCGGTTCCAGGGAATGGCGGCCCTACTCCATCAGGGCCCCGTCTGTTGGAGGATGCGGATCACTTCTGTCTCGCGGCATGGCTTTTGAGAGGAATCGACTGAAGAAAAAGGTTATTTCAGATGGACTGGTGGTGGCCACGCTTACTGCGTTCACAGGAAGCAGTAGACGTTCTTGGCTTACGTCCGTGTCGGGTTGTCTTTGAGGACTGGTGCGTGCAGCGCGGGGTGGACCCCACTTCGGCTTCCGTCGCTGAGGTTCTGGCGTTCCTCCAGGCGGGTCTGGCCAAAGGTCTGGCGTGCAGTTCCCTACGAGTCCAAGTTGGCGGCGGCCTGGGGTGTTGTGCGAGGTAAGTCTCTGGCGATTCACACCGGATATTGCTCGTTTCCTTCGGGGTGCTAAACCCCTTCGCCCCCCGTTACGTCTGCCTTGTCCGGCTTGGAACCTCAATTGGGTTCTCTCCGCTCTATGCATGGCGCCGTTTGAGCCCCTGAAACGCGCGACTCTTAAGGATCTCACTTTAAAACGGCATTCTTAGTGGCGATTGCCTCGGCACGGCGTGGTTTCCGAGTTACAGGCCCTGTCCTGTAGTGAACCTTTCTTGCGTATCTCTGAATCGGGGGTTTCCTTACGGACGGTCCCTTCCTTTCTACCGAAAGTGGTCTCGTCTTTTCACGTTAATCAATCGGTGGAGTTGCCCGCCTTTGCGTGCGGAGACTCCTCTGCTACTGAAGAGAGGGAGTTACGGAAGCTTGACGTGCGGAGATCCCTTCTCCGATATCTGGAGGTCACTAATCCATTTCGGGTCACAGATCATCTGTTTGTACTGTTTTCTGGACCAAAGAAAGGAGCTACAGCGTCCCGCACAACGATTGCTCGTTGGCTCAAGGAGGCCATTGGTTCGGCTTACTTGGTGCGGGGCAAACCTCTTCCCGTGGGGCTGCGGGCTCACTCGACTCGTTCTCAAGCAGCGTCTTGGGCGGAAGCTTCTCAGGTGTCGCTCAAGAGATTTGTAGGGCGGCCACCTGGAAGTCGTTGCATACTTTTATCCGGCATTACCGGCTGGATGTCCGGGCTACCGATTCTGGGGGTTTTGGAGAGAGGGTACTCCGAGCGGGACTCTCTGCTTCCCACCCTCAGTAGGTTGCTCTGGTACATCCCAGGTGTCCTGGACTGATCCTGGTACGTACAGGGAAAGGAAAATTAGTTTCTTACCTGATAATTTTCGTTCCTGTAGTACCAAGGATCAGTCCAGGATCCCGCCCGCAGTGCTGCGCTGAAGTAATGGAGAGTCCGCTCTGTGTTTTTTGATTTGCTCTGTTCCGCTTGTTCGCTCTCTCGGTTGGAGAGTCCGTTTCCAGAAGGGGTGTTTCTTTCCCCGTTAGTTAGCGGTATCTAGTTTGGTTTACTTCTCTGGTTGTGTTCTACTTTGACATTCCGTAAGACTGAGGGGCTGTGACTGGCACAGGGGCATATATGGCTCCACCCACAAGTTTTAGTCTGTCTCCATCTACTGGTGCGGAGTCACAACCCAGGTGTCCTGGAATGATCCTTGGTACTACAGGAACGAAAATTATCAGGTAAGAAACTAATTTTCCTTTGATGAGTCTGTTGGTTATTACCCCAGAATACTGAAAGTAAAATGTGTGGCCAAACCACACATTTTACTCTCAGAAATTAACGCCTGCCTTGAAAGCACTGGGAAAAGCGAACAGAAAAGCAGAAAAAAATGCTTTTCTGTACACCTGCCGACAACATCATAGCGATATTAAGTCGGAGGCACCAAAAATAAATTTTAAAAAAAATCTGCCCGCCGGTTGGCAGGTTCGAAAATGGACGTTCAATTTTGCTGGCGTCCGTTTTCCGAACCTGTGGCTGTTAGTGGGTTCGAAAACTGCTGCCGGTAAAATTGTGCGACAGTTGTTGGACCCACTGACAGCCGCTGCGTCTGCTAATAAGGAGGCGCTAGGGACGCGCTAGTGTCCCTAGCACCTCCTCCTTATTAGCGCCCAACCTCATTTAAAATCAGAATCGCCCGCCCCCGGAGAGGTGCCGGGGCGCGCGGCAGGAAAGTGGGTGCTTGACTTGGAGCACCGGCTCTCCTGCACCTCTTATTGCATTGGCCTGTATGAGTGGCTGGGTTCCCATGCTGCTCTTAGCCATCACGCACTGAAAAACAGCAGCTGCCAGGTTAACATAAAAAGAAAAAACTGAGTTACGCACAGAATCAAACCCCTCCCCTCCCTCCCTTCTTGCAGAAGTTGTGTCGGGGAGGGGGGGGGGCAATAGAGACCTCTCCACAGGATCCCCTCACCGCCACCCTTATCAAAAGGTTTAGTGGGGAGTGGCTCGAATGCTACCAGCGTTTACCGTCAGAGCATCGCTGGACCGTTTGAAGCATCGCTGGACGCCAGCAGGGCGCTAAGCCTGCGCTGCACCTGGACCGGACTTGATAGTTTTTATGTTGAGTTTTGAGAAGGCTCGGCACAGGAGAGTCCCAGAACTACTCGGGCATTTATTTAAATATTGGCAGGATGTCCGGGATTAAGAGGGAGGACCGAGCCAGAACCTTTTAAAAATAATACTGGAGGGGTGGGCGCAGGAGTGGGGGAGACTGGCACCTCCCATTTGGGTATACGTTGGCTAGGAAGGAGTGTGTGTGTGTGGGGGGGCTATTGGCCATCTGTGCAAACTTTTTAATATCCGTGGTCACAAGGAGGATTGTATGGGGAGGGGGGCGGGCGGGGGGATCAGCAGCCCCCTGCACAAGTTTTTTCTTTGGCTGGAGGGAAGGGAGATCTCGGGGGGGGGGGTGGTGGAACTTTTGGTCCCCTGTGCAAACATTTTAACCTCGGCAGCGAGGAGGGGCGATTTCACTGGCCAAATTTGGTTCCCTGTACGTACCTGGATCAGTCCAGACCATGGGTTATGTCCCCAATCCAGCAGATGGAGTCAGCACAAGCTTCGAGGGGGCGTCACCATATATACTACTACCCCCTCTGCAGGAGTTCAGTATCTTCTGACTCCAGCAGATGCGAGTAGGGGATTCAGGGTTTCTCTCCCTGCTGTTGTAAATTAAGCTTTTCCCTTTTTGCTTCCTCTTTTTCTGGGCCTCTGCCTAGTTTTCTTGTGGATCAAGTTTTTCACTTAAAAAAAAAAAAAAAAAAAAAAAAAGTCTAATTCAAAGGTCAGGCTGTGGGGAGGCGTGGCTTACCCCCTGTGTTGTTTCCTCTCCCGGTGCTGAAACCTAGTAGTTAGGACGGGGTAAGTGGTATTATATTTCTGTATTTTTTTTTTCTTTGCAGCTCTCCCCAACCCCGGGGCCTCGCGGCTGCCGGTGGTGCCGGTTTTTCAGCGCTTGTGCCTACTGCAGCCCCTCGTGGGCTGCTGGGGCACACAGAAAAGTTTTTCCTCCGACGGGTTGTGAGGCCGGGAAGGCCCCCCCCCCTCCCGGCGGCGATTTCGTTCGGCGGGCAGTGTAGGCCTTCTGGGCCCCCCCGCAGCGGCGGTTTTTCACGCGCCCCCCCCCCCGAGGCTCAACTTAGGTATCTTTAAGCCGGCGTTGCTCTCGCGGGGTGCTCCCGATGCCGCGGCCGTCGCGTTGCTCGGCCTGCGGCGAACCGGGATCCAGGATCTCCCGCGAGGGCATCTGCGCTCGGTGCCTTCCCGGGGGGGAAGGCACCTCGCAGTCCCTCGCCGATTTGGTGTTGCTCTCTGCTATGCCCGGGAGGCGCAGGCCGGCCCCTCCCCCATTCCTGGCGGGAACGGCGGCCATTTTGCATGCCCAGCGCCCTGAGGGGAATCAGGCAGCGCTGGAGGAGGGGGATTTGGTTGCGGTTTCTCCACCGATTTTGCCGCCGCTCTTATTGCCGGAGCAAGGCCCGCAGGGGCAGGGTCCAACGGGGGGTCCCCCCCCCCGGAGCCCCCTCGGGCAGGCCGGGGTTTTTCCCGGAGTTTGTTCTGCTGATGCCCACAGCATACCTCCAGGGGTTGGAGGCTCCTGTGGGGCCCCTCATTTTCACCCTCCAGCTCGGTCCCGCCTTTCGGCCGCGGCTGTGGGAGCGGTGTCAGGACCAGCGGATCCGGGGTCTGATCCCCCGGATTGTGGACAAGGGGACTCCATGCCTGAGGGTGACGACCCGCGCACGCTGCGCCTTTTCCAGAGGGACGAGCTGGATGACCTCATTCCACTTATAATTCAGGAATTGGATCTGGACCCGCCGCCGGACCCGCCTGCTCCAGTAGCGCTGGCAGTCGTCACTTCTTCGAAGAAGGGGGACCCGGTCCTGGCAGCCCTGCAGCCCAGGGCTCGAGCTTCTCCCATTCACGAATCGTTCCAGCAGCTTCTCACTGGGGAATGGGATACCCCGGAGGCTTCTCTGAAGGGCAGCCGGGGCCATGGAAAAGCTCTACCCACTACCGGAGGATTTCCTGGACCTCATCTAGGCTCCAAAAGTGGACTCCGCGGTGTCGGCGGTCACGAAGAGGACGACGATACCGGTGACGGGAGGAGCGGCCTTGCGGGATACGCAAGATCGCAAATTGGAAGTTTTCCTGAAGAGGGTCTTCAAGGTCTCCGCTCTGGGCATGCGGGCAGTGATGTGCAGTTCCCTTGCCCAGAGGGCGAGTCTTCTCTGGGTACAACAGCTGCTCACGTCGCAGGAACTACCCGCTGAGGAGGCCGCCCAGGTGGACAGGCTAGAAGCGGCGGTGGCGTACGGGGCGGATGCCTCGTACGACCTGTTTCGGGTCCTAGCAAGATCCATGGTGTCGGTAGTGGCGGCACGGCGCCTCCTGTGGCTCCGCAACTGGGCGGCAGATACGTCCTCCAAGTCGAGTCTGGGCTCCCTTCCATTCAGAGGTAAGTTCCTCTTCGGGGAGGATCTGGATCAGATCATCAAGTCTCTGGCGGAAAACGCGGTTCATCGTCTGCCGGAGGACAGATATCGGCCTTCGAGAGCGTATGCCTCTTCCCGGACCACAGCCAGGGCGCAACGGCGCTACAGGAGCTACAGGCCATCGGGCTCTAGACCCGCCGCCTCCAGGTCACAGACCTGGTCACGTTCCTTTCGTGGACGGAGGCCCGCCCGCACCACCCCCGGAGCAGGTAACCCCTCTCCTAAGACTTCGCAATGATGTCAGGCTCGCCCACTCCGCCAGTCCCAGAATTGGGGGCCGGCTGGCGTTTTTCTACCAGGAGTGGGCGCAGATCACCTCGGACCAGTGGGTCCTGGACACCATAGAGCACGGCTACGCATTGGAATTTGTCCGTCCCCCACAGGCAAGGTTCATTTTCTCCCCCTGCGGGTCGGCGCTCAAGAGACGGGCGGTGCAGGCGACGTTGGACAGACTTCGGGAAATAGGCGCTATCGCCCCCATGCCCTCCGGAGAGGTGGGCTCGGGCCACTATTCCATCTACTTCGTCGTGCCAAAGAAGGACGGGTCCTTCCGGCCCATCCTGGATCTCAAGGAAGTCAACAGGTCCCTCCGAGTGGTCCGGTTTCGCATGGAAACGCTGCGGTCCGTGATTGCGGCGGTACATCGGGGGGAGTTCCTCGCCTCTCTGGATCTCACGGAGGCCTACCTGCACATTCCCATCCGCCCGGTCCATCACCGTCTCCTCCGGTTCAAGATCCTGGACCAGCACTTTCAGTTCATAGCTCTCCCGTTCGGATTGGCGACGGCACCGCGTACCTTTACCAAAATCATGGTAGTTGTGGCGGCAGCCCTTCGAAAGGAGGGCGTGCTGGTCCATCCTTATCTGGACGATTGGCTCATTCGAGCGAAGTCCTTCAGCCAGGGACAAGCAGCGGTGCGCAGGGTGGTACAGTTCCTGCAGTCCCTGGGATGGGTGGTGAACTTCTCCAAGAGCTCCCTCGTACCCTCGCAGCGCTTGGATTTTTTGGGAGCGACCTTCGACACCCGGCTGGGCAAAATCTTCCTGCGTCAGGACAAGGCGCAATCTTTGCGGGAGCATGTACTGCGGTTCTCTGCATTGCAAGATCCCACCTCCTGGGACTACCTCCAGCTCCTGGGGGTGATGGGTTCCACCATCGACATGGTCCCTTGGGCGTTTGCGCATCTCAGGCCCTTGCAGTGGGCGCTCCTCTCCTGTTGGAAACCGATTTCGCAGGACTACCAGATGATTCTCCCACTTCCGCAAAAGGCCAGGGACAGTCTGGGCTGGTGGCTGGATCCGTCGAATCTGGCCCACGGCGTGTCTCTCGACTTGCCCAATTGGGTGATAGTAACCACATGTTGGGTTCCATATTAGGTGCTACAACCCAAGAAAGAGATCTAGGTGTCATAGTGGATAACACATTGAAATCGTCGGTACAGTGTGCTGCGGCAGTCAAAAAAGCAAACAGAATGTTGGGAATTATTAGAAAAGGAATGATGAATAAAACGGAAAATGTCATAATGCCTCTGTATCGCTCCATGGTGAGACCGCACCTTGAATACTGTGTACAATTCTGGTCGCCGCATCTCAAAAAAGATATAATTGCGATGGAGAAGGTACAGAGAAGGGCTACCAAAATGATAAGGGGAATGGAACAACTCCCCTATGAGGAAAGACTAAAGAGGTTAGGACTTTTCAGCTTGGAGAAGAGACGACTGAGGGGGGATATGATAGAGGTGTTTAAAATCATGAGAGGTCTAGAACGGGTAGATGTGAATCGGTTATTTACTCTTTCAGATAGTAGAAAGACTAGGGGACACTCCATGAAGTTAGCATGGGGCACATTTAAAACTAATCGGAGAAAGTTCTTTTTTACTCAACGCACAATTAAACTCTGGAATTTGTTGCCAGAGAATGTGGTTAGTGCAGTTAGTATAGCTGTGTTTAAAAAAGGATTGGATAAGTTCTTGGAGGAGAAGTCCATTACCTGCTATTAAGTTCACTTAGAGAATAGCCACTGCCATTAGCAATGGTTACATGGAATAGACTTAGATTTTGGGTACTTGCCAGGTTCTTATGGCCTGGATTGGCCACTGTTGGAAACAGGATGCTGGGCTTGATGGACCCTTGGTCTGACCCAGTATGGCATTTTCTTATGTTCTTATGTAATGGAAGGATTTCTTCTGGATAGGAAGCACCCAAGTCTTACAAGATGGTGGCTGCTGTCCCTAACAGGAATAGCTGGGAGAGGTATTAGTGAGCCAAAAGATTACATCTTTGTATGTCTGTGAGTGGATATGAAGTCCTACTAAATTGCTCTGCAGGCCCTCCAGCTTGTGAACTCTTTGGCTTAGTAATATCTGCATAGTTGGTCATCTTGATGAATTTTGGCCTTTTAAAGAACCAAAGAGATCCCTGGGTAAGGCAGACAGTGCTAGTGAGATATTGGGTAAATTGTAATTCAGCTTGCCATGTGCTTGTGGTTTGGATGAAGCTATTTATACTGAATGTTGCTGTTATTATTACTGTTATTAATCATATGCAAAGTGCATACCAGATCTATGCAGCACTGTACAGAGACATATAATGGACAGTCCCTACGATTTTGAGATAATACCCTGGTTACTTTTCAGTAGCCTGTATATAGTTATGATGAATATTAAAGAAAGTTTGGATTAGTTCCAGCCAAACAAATGCTTGCAATAATTGACGTCTATATGCAAATGGAAAGTTAATCATCTAAGGGGCTCATGCACTGTGGTGTGCTCAGCAGAGAAGATGTTTAACCGTCAGTTGTGCAAACGTTTTTTGCATGCATCTATTACTGCCGATGTAGGAAGGAGGTATACACAAAAAACTGTACACATCAGTTAGTGCCCTCTCATGTAAATCCCATGTTAATGATAAAAATTAGCTATTACCCACCCCACCCCCCATGCAGAGAGGTGCATGGGCTTACCTCGTGTTTTCTTAGTGCTGGAAACTTAGAGATGAATTGTAAAAGCTGGACACGTGCCGAAATCGGGAGATGGGCGAGCATCTAGCATTTGTGCATGTCCAGCCAATTTTATAAAGCAGCCAGATGCTTTCACAAGTGCCGATGCGCGAATATTTTGCATTGGCCATAAAAAGGGACAGGGCATGGCTGTTTTGGGCCATGGCCAAGAGATGTGCGCCCAGTCCAGTGGATGAGGTTTAGGTCTGAAAAATAAAATGTACAGACATCTGCGAGGTGTTTGATGGGTCTGGGGTAACTGGCGGGAGTGCAGGCTAATGAACCGGGGGATGGGGTTTGGAGGGCCTAGCTGATCACTGGCCTAACTGATGGATGACCTGTTGAAACTGATGCGAATCTGTAATAAAATATCCTCACATGCGTGTCTATAAATTGACTTATGTGCTGGGGGCGCACAAGCTTAAAATTAGTTGCATATATACGCTCACCTAGGCCATTTTGTAATGTGCGCGCGTATGTGCGTGCATTTTATAAAATTGCCGCATATCTGGGTACACGCTGACACACACATGTATGTGTGAACCCGTGTGCCTGTTTGAAACATCCTGCGCCTATTCCTACTCAGAGGTGGAGTAAAGTTTCCAGGCCTAATGTTAGTGTATGGGCAGAAGATGGACTTCTGGTGCCAGGACCCTTAGTCGGTATTTTATGCATAAAATACATACTTTGTGCACATAAAGGAAAATTAGTTCTTACCTGATAATTTTCGTTCCTGTAGTACCAAGAATCAGTCCAGACAGTGGGTTATGTCCCTTATCCAGCAGGTGGAGACAGACCAGAATTGTGTGGATGTCCCTTTAAGGAGAGAACCTGTACACTAACCCCTTCAGTATAACGACTGTCAAAGCATAAAAACAAAGAACCCAAACTAGGGTCAAGCAAGTAACAGGAAAGCTCAATGGAGCAATAATAGAACCCATGGAACCTATACGCTCTTGAATATACTTGGTATGGGCAGAAGACCAAGACTTCCGGTGTAATTGCTCAGTAATCTTACTCCATGCCCATTTGAGAAACTGTGAACCTGCAAGACACGGAAGGTAGGCGTCGTCCACGAGCAGAAGTATGGTCATCACAAAACTGGAGACATAACAGCCACTGTGTACCTGGTTAGGACACAGCACTACCCCTCCCGTAGCCCCTGAAGCAGGCACGAACGTGCCGAAACATGGCCCATGACGGGCAAGCAGACGCGAACCCGTGAGAAGAAGTTGAGACGGATGCCTTGATAAGTATTTACATATAAGCAGCGGGTCGCCTCAGAAAACGGGGAGATAAGGGGTTTTTTAAGAAAATAGTTTAAGAAGCAGAAAAATTGAAAGAAAAATGGTTTCACAAAACTTGGATAATAAAGAATAATAGACGGGGCGAAAGAAAAGGACACCCACCAATTGGTTGTCCTTCAATAGAGCCACCGTACATAAGCAACACCATAGCACAAGTGTTCCCTTGTATTGGTGTATGTTGGAGAATTAATTGCATCAGTAGCATGGGATCTTCTTAGTGTTTGGGTAATTGCCAGGTTCTTGTGGCCTGGTTTGGCCTCTGTTGGAAACAGGATGCTGGACTTGATAGACCCTTGGTCTGACCCAGCATGGCAGTTTCTTATGTTCTTAATAACATTGTCAGGCCGATGCAATATCATTGCTGGGAAAATGGGCTCTGTCCTAACGCACGCCGATGGACCTCTCCAGGGTGGTAAAAGAAGGCACTAGGGGAAACTGTGCACCCCTAGTGCCTCCTCGGCAGCGGGCACCCAGGAGAGTTTGGCTGTCAGCAGGTTAGGAAAATGGACTCTCATTAATTGAGCGTCTATTTTCCTAACCTGACTGCCCAGCACACTTTTTTTTTTTGTTATAACCGTTCTCCTTTTTGTTCCTCTGACTTAATATTTACATAATATTAAGTCAGAGTCATAATATTATGTCAGAGGAAGTACAGAAAAGCAGTATTTTCTACTTTTCTGTACACTTTTTGGGCTGCTGAGAAATTAACACGTGTTCCGGGCAAGTTTAATTTCTGAGGGTAAAAATGTGCATGTCAGGCATGCATTTTTTTTTTTTTGCATTGGTGGAGAATAGCTAAAAGCCTCATCAACATGAATTTACATGTAATGAGCGCCTCTCTTCTGCTTGACTTTTTGCTCTCTTGATTAATTTCTTCGTCTCCCTCAGTTCTACCAGATATTCTTCTTTGTGCTCCTCTCTTTGGGATCTTTTGTATTTCTTGAACGCTGTTCTTTTAGCCTTTATTTTGTCAGCCACCTCCTTTGAGAACCAGATAGGTTTCATTTTTCTTTTGCTTTTCTTTACTTTTCTAACATATAGATTAGTTGACTTGGCAATTGCTCCTTTTAGATTGGTCCACTGTTGATCCATATCTCTCACATTCTCCCAGCCTTTTAGTTCTTCCTCTAGGTACTTCCTCATTTCATCAAAGTTTGTGTTTTTGAACTGCAGAACTCGGGTTTTTGTGCTTCTTTTCCGCATCTTTTTTTTTTTTTTTTTTAATATCACAAAAAAAATACGGAAAAGAAGCACAAAAACCCGAGTTCTGCAGTTCAAAAACGGCATCATCAACTTTAAAGCAATTGAAGAAGTGAAAGCAACCACAGCACAAGTCAAGCACAGCAGAGAAACGGTTCAGAAGGTTTTATTTCTGTGACTCAGACCTCAGCGCGCACCGCACATCGGAAGCACCTCTTAGCTGAACAACCCAATCGGTAAGCACAAACCGAATACTGCGACATACCATTCTGGAGCTCGGACGCGAGTGGGAATCCAGGTGGACCCCGAAATCGGACGAAGAAGAATGCCGTCGCGATAAGTGTTGAATAAGTGTTGAGCCCTCGCACCACGGAATTCGTACGTGGAGCCACCCCCGAAGGGTAAGTTGCCAAGGGTAACTACATTTTGTTTGAGTCGGTAGGTTGCAGTACCATTGTCTGCAAGGTATCACTCTTATCCCTGCTATTGTCGTCTTCTATGGAGAGGCACAGCACACCGGAAACGCAATTCATCGAGCCCACACCTATAGAGAGGCAAGAATCGCAGTACGGTGAAAACTACAATCGGGTAAGATTGAATCACTCTTTCTCATAAGGGAGTGGCTACACGAAATTCATTATTATGTCGAAGTTTTGGTCTGCGATGTTAAGAGGTCCCAAGATAGCGGTAGAGGTTTGCCCGTCATGCCCTTTAAACCGAGTCATCTCTCTGCATAAGCCTAATGAGAAGTTGATTCGCAAATGCCACTCTAAGTGGGCAGCGTGGGCAGCAAAGGATAGTTCCCTTGAATGGCCAGCAGGGGGCTCCTTTGACCCACCCAAGCTCATGCAGTTAATAGCTCTTTGAAAACAGGTATAGCAAGTCCAGTGCAAAAGACAAAAAGAAGCTAGCAAATCATACACAAGTGTCCAGATGGTTCGCTATGACACGAGCATATTTAGAAGCTATTCATTTTGATAGAGAAGTGTCACCACCCCCATATGATTCACTATATGCTCGAGATTGTTTAGTGCATGAGGAAACAGTGACTGCAGTGGGTAATTCGCATTCAGATCCTGCTGCACCTCCAGAAAGGGAAAGAGAACCCTAAGTAAGCCCCACAGTTCACACAAGCACGCCCCTACTCAGTACAGTTGAGATTGAAGGTGTCCTTTTTGAAGAAGCTGTTCCTGTAATTGAGGAGTACAGCATGTGACTAGAAAGCCCAGTAATTGCAGATTTGCACAACCCAGCAGACACAGAATTGACCGCTGGAACGCCAGTAGATTCTGCACTGAGTGTCGTCCCTGTGCCAGAAAAACCGCCACCTCCCTCACCTCATCCACCGTCTCCTCCCTCACCTCTTCCTTTGCCCCCTCCTTCATCTCCTCCTTCACCGCCTCCTCCAGCACTGTCACCGCCTCCTGAGCTTCCTGAACTGTCACCAGCACCTGAACCTCCTGACCTGTCAACCAATCCTTGCCTCCAATCCATGCCTATTTTGATTGAAAGTAGTGAAGACACGGAGAGCAGTGAGGAAGTTGAAATAGTCGCTGTAACTTCAACTGCCGCTGGTCCCCCAGCAGCCAAAATTGCCAAATTAGATTGTGCATTTTTTTTATGTCACCATTTGGGTTGACTCATTTCATGGATGGACACTTGCCTTAAGCCCACAAATGAGAGTCTGTCCTCTAGAGGGATCCCTGACCGCAATTGAACTGAACACCGCCCGGTGTGCCGTAAGCAGTACCAATGCCCCCAGGTCCTCCAAGAAATGAGGATATATTACCTTGAGCCAGGTAGCTTCACTCCTGATATCGCAGTGGTGTTACAAACAAAAACAGTGCCAACGTGAGACAATACAATGGTCTGTTGCTAACCAGACTAAACCAAGTAATGAAACAGGCAGAGCACACCTGGAAGGAATGCTTATCATTTGCCTTGATATTCCGTTACAGGAAGCCTGCGTTCTTAGAGCGCATTTTCCCAGAGGAAGTGGGTCCACACATATAAGAGAAAGATCCAGTGTATGTAGGGCCTTATGTTGCCACTTTAGTGAAGCTTGGACAGGACACTGTGAATTCAATGTGAAATGGAAAGTTAAATAGGACCACATTTAGGATGACCTAGTTACTCTGAGCCTTATTTTCATAGCTATTGCTTGCATTGCCAGTGCACAGATTTTGCATTTTTACTGCAGTATTCGTTTTAGGACAAAGTAAGCTAAGATAGAATTTGTTTACATAAGACTGGCAAGGATTTACTAGTCTTATCGCTTCAAGTTATCATTTTCTAGTTATGTTATCATTTGCGGGTATATTTTTAGTATAAGGATTATTAGTATAAGTAAGTTAATTCTTAAACGGTACCGTATAGTCTTAGGTTTTAAGTTAAGCTTTTAAGTTTTAAGTGTAAGTTTTCCCTTCCAATCTCTGTATCTGTTATTTCTCACAGGACAAGCAGGATGGTAGTCCTCACAAATGGGTGACATCGAGGATGGAGCCCTGTACGGAAAACTTTTCTGTCAAAGTTTCAACAAGCTTTGACTGACACTGGCACACTGGGTGCACTGAGCATGCCCAGCCTGCAATTATCCCTGTGAGCCACAGGTGTCTCCCTCAGTCTTCTTTTTTCCGCTCTGCAGTCAGCATAGCGGTTGGAGCTCTGTGAGGATTTTTTAACTAATTACCTCATGGAAACACTTAACTTTTCACTTCAAAAAACACTTTTCCCTGTACGTACCAGGATCAGTCCAGGACACCTGGGTTGTGACTCCGCACCAGTAGATGGAGACAGACTAAAACTTGTGGGCGGAGCATATATGCCCCTGTGCCAGTCACAGCCCCTCAGTCTTACTCTGTCTCCAGTAGGTGGTGCAGGTCTGGTCACAGCCCTGTCGGGCCTGATTCTGTGTGGTTAGTCAGGTTCGCTTTTGTGGTTGATTTTATTAGGCCTAACTTGGTTTTTTTCTTCAAATTGGGTTTTATTTAATCTTGTTTAATTCTAGTCCCAGTTGCCCTGCCTCCCTGGGGAGTTGAGAGGTCCTGAGGGGACTACCCTCCCCAGGTTGAGGCCGCTGCTAGGGTTGAGGACCCGGCTGGACTAGTAGCAGCGTCAGGGGTGACACCGGGGAGCCCGGTTCACTCACCCCTGCAGGACATAGGGCTTTTCAGCACCTGGGACAGCGTTTTTTTCTTATTTTAAAAAAAAAAAAAAAGTGTTTTTACTTTTGTTTTCAGTCGGCTCTCCGTTCCCTGGCGTTGCGCTCCGTTCAGCTCGAGGGGGGGCGTCTTCGGCAGGGGAGAGGTCGCCGATTTTCGCCGCGTTGAATTTTTGTGTTTATTCGGCGTCCCTCAGTGCTTTTCGGCGCGTCTTTGGTTTCCCGCGGTTTTTTGCAGGGCCGCGCGGCTCGCAGTGCAGGGCCTGCGACTCGGCGCGCGCGCGTCTCTCCCGGGACGGGCTTTGCTCGGCCTGCGTCCCGGGAGACGAGGGATCGTCGGCGGCTCCTCGGGGGGCCCGTTCCCGGGTCGCGCGATCGCCGTCGCAAGGGGGGGTCCCCCTGATAGGCCTCCTGACCCGTTCCTGGTCAGCGCGGGGAATGGCGGCCATTTTGTCTACCGGCCGGGTAGCTTCGCGGGAAACGGTGGGGGCCTCGGTTTTACCTCCTACGCTTTCCCCGCAGCGGGGTGCAGCGGTGGAGGTCCCTTCAGAGGGGCCCCAGTCCCGGGGGCATTCGGAAAGCGACGCAACGGATTCGGGCAAGTTTTCTGAAGATTTGGCGCTTTTGCTGCGCCGTTCTAAGCGCAGCAAGCGCAGACGGGGGGACGCCTCGCGTTCAAGGGTCCACCGGTCCCCGCCGCAGAACAAGATGGCAAGGAGGGTGGCGAAGACCACCCAGAGAGCGGCCTGGGGCAAACGGCTTCCCCGAGGGGTGCCGCAGAACTCGGATTCCGAAGATACCTCCGGGGCGGACACAGAGGCCTCCGAGGAGCCCCTGCCTGGGGCCGGGACGGCAGCAGCAGATGGCTCGGCGCAGCCCAGTACAGGTAAAGGAGCGCAGGCCATCGACGGGGATGACCCCAAGGTGGTGCGTCTGTTCCGCAGAGAGGAACTGTCGCCACTCATTCCGGCCATTCTCCAGGAGCTGGGGATTGAGGCTCCTCCGGTGGTGGTCCGCCAGGAGGCAAATATGGATCCTGTTCTGATTGGGTTCACAGGGCCGGCGGTCGTTTTTCATTTTTTCGTCCACGGATATCCTCTTCAAGGAATGGGATACTCCGGAGTTAGGTCTGAAGGTCAGCAAGGCCATGGACAAACTTTACCCTTTGCCGGAGGACGCGCTAGAGCTCCTCCGACTCCCAAAGGTGGATTCGGCAGTGTCAGCTGTCACGAAGAGGTCTACCATCCCGGTCACGGGAGCGACAGCCCTCCGGGATATTCAAGACCGTACGTTGGAGGTTCAACTCAAAATATTTTTGAGGTTTCTGCCCTAGGGGTGCGTGCCGCCAGTTGCACAAATTTTGCTATGCGTGCTAGTCTGCGCTGGACTCAAGTCCTGCAGGCGAATGCGGGTCTCTCTTCAGAGGAGGCTTCCCAAGCTGACAGATTGGAGGCGGCCATTGCCTATGGCGCGGATGCATTCCATGATCTTTTGCGCACCTCAGCTAGGTCCATGGTGGCAGCGGTGTCGGCACGTCGTCTCCTTTGGCTGCGCAATTGGGCAGCGGATGGCTCTTCCAAGGCTCACCTCGGGGCTTTGCCTTTTAAGGGGACATTGCTGTTCGGCAAGGAGTTGGACGATTTGATGGTTTACCTGGGGGAGAACCGAGCGTTTAAGCTGCCGGAGGATAGGACCCGGTCGAGATTTTCCTTTTCAGGCAGAGCCCGGTTCAGGGGGCCCAGGAAGTCTAGGCCACAAAGATCCTCTGGACCCTAGGCCGTCTTCCTCTCGGTACACCCAGTGGCAGCAGTCCTTTCGGGGCAAACGTTTTGGCCGACAAGGAGGGGCCCCGTCGGGTGCGGGGTCCAAGCCTTCGCAATGAAGTTCGGCCGGCCCATCCCTCGTCGCGTCCTCGGCACGCTGTTCCAAACGTGGGGACGCGTCTATCCTTATTCCTCGAGGAATGGGCCAGCGTGACATCGGATCAATGGGTCCTCGACGTGATAAAACATGGCTACGAGTTAGATTTGGCTCGCATCCCAACGGACAAATTCCTGGTCTCACCCTGCAAGGATCCCAAGAAGAAGGCGGCGGTGCTAGATACCATCCAAAGACTAGAAAGACTGGGAGCCATCTCGCCGGTTCCGGCCGCTCAGTACGGCAAGGGCCGGTACTCCATTTACTTCTTAGTCTCCAAGAGAGACGGCACTTTCCGCCCAATTCTGGATCTGAAAGGAGTCAACAGATGCCTTCGAGTCCCTCACTTCAAAATGGAGACCATTCGGTCAGTGATCGCGTCAGTGCGTCCCGGCGAATTCCTGGCGTCCCTAGATCTCACAGAAGCATACCTTCATGTGGAAATTCAACCAGCGTTTCAGCGGTTTCTGAGGTTTGGCATTCTGGGCAGGCACTTCCAGTTCCGGGCGCTTCCGTTCGGCCTGGCGACAGCGCCTCGGACATTCACGAAAGTGATGGTGGTCGTGGCGGCGCAGTTGCGGCGGGAAGGCCTGCTGGTTCACCCTTACCTCGACGATTGGCTGAGCCGGGCGAAGTCTCAGAGTCTGTGTCGGCAGGCGGTGGCCAGGGTGTTACAGCTCTTGCAGTCCCTGGGCTGGGTGGTCAACTTCAACAAGAGTTATCTCGAACCTCTCAGTCCTTGGAATATCTTGGAGCCCTGTTCGACACGTAGCGAGGCAGTGTGATTCTCTCGCAGGACCGGATATGCAAACTGCAGTCTCAGGTGCTACGTTTTTGTTGCTACACCGGCCACGAGTCTGCGATTACCTGACGGTTCTGGGGTCTATGGCATCCAAGCTGGCGTTAGTCCCTTGGGCGTTCGCTCATCTATGGCCGCTGCAGTCCTCATTGCTTTCCCTCTGGAAACCGGTTTCCGAGGATTTCTATCTACCTCTACCTCTCGAGGGGCAGGCGCGATCCAGCCTGAGCTGGAAGTCGGTTCAGGGTCTGTGGTCAGTCGCAGACCCGGTGGTCTATCAACCGGCTGGAGACCAGAGCGGTCCGTCTGGCGCTGCAAGCTTTTCTACCCCTCGTGCGCGGACAGGCGGTCCGGGTATGGTCGGACAACGCTACCACCGTGGCTTACATCAATCGCCAGGGAGGGACAAGAAGTCCTCTAGTGGCGGAGGAGGCGCGGCTCTGGATGCTCTGGGCAGAACGGCATCTCAGCCATCTCGTGGCTTCCCACATAGTGGGAATCGACAACGTCCAGGCGGATTTTCTCAGTCGTCACCGCTTGGATCCCGGAGAGTGGGAGTTGGCGGACGAGGCGTTTCTCTTCATTCGCCGGACTTGGGGAATGCCCCACATGGATCTGATGGCCACCTGGCACGACGCGAAGGCTCCGCGATTTTACAGTCGACGTCGCGAAAGGGGAGCAGAAGGAGTCGACGCGTTGGTGCTTCCCTGGCCGGTGGATGTGCTTCTCTATGTGTTCCCACCATGGCCCATGATCGGAAAGATCCTACGGCGCATAGAATTGCATCCATCCAATGTGATCATGGTGGCGCCGGAGTGGCCACGCCGTCCGTGGTTTGCGGACCTGGTCCAGCTGTCAGTGGCCGCACCCCTTCGTCTACAGGGATTCCCGGGGTTCCTTCGTCAGGGCCCCGTCTGTTTGGAGGATGTGGCTCACTTTTGTCTCGCAGCATGGTTTTTGAGAGGTATCGGTTGAAGAGAAAAGGCTATTCGGATGCGGTCGTTGCTACGTTGCTGACATCCAGAAAACAGTCTACGTCCCTAGCTTATGTTCGGGTCTGGGTAGTTTTTTGAGGAATGGTGCATGGAGTGGGGCCTAGACCCCACTTCCGCTTCTATTCCCGATACTCTGGCTTTTTTTCCAGGCGGGGCTCGCCGAAGGTTTAGCGTGTAATTCCCTTCGGGTTCAAGTGGCGGCGCTTGGCTGTTTGCGTGGTAAGGTCCGGGGGATCTCTCTGGCTCTCCACCCGGATATCTCCCGCTTTCTTAGGGGGGCTAAGCACCTCCGTCCTCCGTTGCGGCCCCCTTGCCCGTCTTGGAACCTCAACTGGGTACTCTCAGCCTTATGCTCAGTGCCGTTTTGAGCCCCTGAAACGTTCTACGCTCAAGGATTTCACCTTGAAGACCGTATTCCTAGTGGCGATTGCATCGGCCCGTCGTGTTTTCAGAATTACAGGCGTTGTCCTGTAGGGAGACCTTCTTGCGCATCTCCGATTCGGTGGTCTCCTTGCGGACGGTTACCTCCTTCCTTCCTAAGGTCGTGTCGTCGTTCCATTTGAATCAGTCAATTGAACTTCCCGCTTTCTCGGTTGCGGAGTCTTCGGACCCGAAAACAAAAGACTTGAGAAAACTAGATGTGCGGAGGTCCCGGCTTCGCTATCTGGAGGTTACTAATCCGTTTCGGGTGACGGATCTTCTGTTTGTGTTAACTTCGGGTCCAAAGAAAGGTGCTGCGGCGTCCCGCACGACAATTGCCCGTTGGCTCAAGGAAGCCATTGGTTCTGCGTACATTCTGCGCGGAAAATCGCCGCCGGTGGGTCTTCGGGCTCATTCGACACGCTTTGCAGGGCGGATACCTGGAAGTCGTTGCATACCTTCATTAAACATTGCCGGTTGGATGTTCAGGCTACTGAAGCTGGGGGTTTTGGAGAGAGGGTACTCCGAGCGGGACTCTCTGCTTCCCACCCTCGGTAAGTTAGCTCTGGTACATCCCAGGTGTCCTGGACTGATCCTGGTACGTACAGGGAAAGGAAAATTAGTTTCTTACCTGATAATTTTCGTTCCTGTAGTACCAAGGATCAGTCCAGGATCCCGCCCGCAGTGTTGCGTTATAGTAACGGAGAGTCCGCTCATTATTGTGTTTTTCAGTACGCTGATCCATTCGCTCTCCCGGTTGGGGAGTCTGGTTCCTGTAGGGGTGTTGGTTTTCTTTTCCCTACCAAGTTGTATGGTTAGCTATGGTTGCCTTTTGGCTTTTGTCTACTTTGACATTACGTATGACTGAGGGGCTGTGACTGGCACAGGGGCATATATGCTCCGCCCACAAGTTTTAGTCTGTCTCCATCTACTGGTGCGGAGTCACAACCCAGGTGTCCTGGACTGATCCTTGGTACTACAGGAACGAAAATTATCAGGTAAGAAACTAATTTTCCTTTCCCTGCACAGGTCTCCCTCCGCGTACGTTTTTACGACGCTCGGTGAGTACTAATTCTTATTTTTCGGTCGGTTTCTGTCACTATCTTAAGGCTGTTAACTGACTGAAGCCTTCCCTTCCCCCATTTTTCAGTTAGCTTTAAACAGCTTGCGAGTATCTCTGTGACACTCTGCTTGCTTATGCTAGTGGGGTAGGGATTTTTTCCTTAACTTTAGGACCTCTGTAGCTTCAAGTCCTTCGTTCCCTGGTACCCTCACGCAGTCGATACCCTATCGCTACACCGGGACCCTCCTAAACCGCCCTGGGCTTTTATATGTCATCAGCGCCCCTCCCCCCACGGTGCCCTGATGCCTTTATCCATGTTTTTTGCTTTTCAGTGCTACCAGGCTTTTTCCTCCTACGCACTGTTTTTTTCCTTGGGCTTCCTCGGTGCCGTCCCTACCCGGATGCATGCCATTGACGCACACGCTGTTAGTCACTGCCATGCATACTCGGGTCGCCGCCACCGCTGCCCGAGACACTTTTTAACGATCCCAGGGTCACTTCATCGATGCCACCCCCCCTTTTGGGGATGCCATCGATGCCCCATCCTCCCCACCGATGTCCAGCCCTTTTCCATCGGTGGGCATCGGTGCCACATCGATTCGTCGGTGGGCATCGATGCCGGATGGTCCCCATCGGTGGACATCGGTGCCGGATGGCTTGTCCGTCGATGGCATTGGTGCCGGATGGCCGTCCGTCGATGGCATTGGTGCCAGGTCCTTTTGCATCGATGGACACCGATGCCCAGGTGTTTCATCCATGGGCATCTATGTTAGAATGCATCCATCGAGGGCAGTCGATGCCAGGCTGCTCCCATCGGTGAAATTCGATGCCCAGGTGGGTCCCATCGGTGGGTATCCATGCCGGCTCGATTCCGTGGATGGGCGTTGATGCCAATGCCAGCCTTATGGCTGGCATCGATGCCCATGCCGATTCCAGGACTGGCGTTGATGCCGGGATGGAATTCATCGACTGGGAGATCCATGCCATCGATTCCATACGTGTCCATATCGATGCCACCGACACACGTGTCTGGGGCACCGATGCCATGTACACTTGGAAATCTGAGTCTGTCCAAATCGATACCGTCAACGTCTGTGGCCCTATAGTTGATGCCCGTGGCCATGCCACAAACGGCATAAATGCCCGCCTCCATGCATCGATGCCCTCGACACCTCCGTTTTCCTTCAGTGTCCTTGACGCCCTATTGATTCGACTTCGACTCAGTCGATGCCGGTATCTTTTTCAATAACGGCAATGTTTTTCGATTATTCGATTCCACATCGTTTCAAAGATACCTATGCCACTGCTGTCAGTGCCCGTCACTGTCATCATTCTCCTGGCCAGTCATCGACGATTTTTTATACCCATTTTGATGATATCCTCGAAGCCCCTTAGGTTGCCTTCAATATCGTCAATACCGACATAGCACCGCCACATAATACCCTCGCCTCCTCACATTGCTCCACGCTTTGGGTTCTTTTTTAAGCCCCGTATTAGCTTAAGACACTCCATTGTGTCAGGAGCAGAGCAGGCGTGCTGACAGTTCGTCATCGATCGCCTTCCAGGACGACGAGGGCTTCCATCTCGGCGCTGGGGAAAGACCGGGCCGAGCACCGTGGCACCCATCATCGCCGACATTGTGATCGTCCGCCGCTGACGCCATCCAGCACATCGGTGCCATCCTTCTCCAGGCTGGACAACGCTCGGGCAGAGCGACATCACCACTGCTATCAGCACTGTTCCTACAGTTTTGGCAGTCCTTGGTGATCCAGAACTTCCGGATCCAGGTCCGACAGCTTCTGCATTGGCGTCACGACACATCGAGCCGCTGGGATGAGGGAAGGGAACATGAGTTCCGTTAGGGCTCCTCTGTTCCTGGCGTGCCCCACCGTCAAGTGGTGTGGGACTATGGCCATCTGTTACACTTAGCAGTCTAAACGCCACTCACGCCTGGCCTGTCTCCTCTGTACCTGTGCCACCATACCGGGTTTCAGAGCGAGATGGACGTTTACGTCCCCGGCCTTACCCTCGAGGACTCCGGAGACCGTCGGAGTCAACAATCTTCACCGGCTCGTCTTGCGGCGATCCACGTCGGATGGTAAGTACCCGCTTCGGCGGCATTCCCATAGAGTTGTGTTCTCCCATTCGGACCGTGGTTCGAAAAGTTCTGGGTCATGTGCCTTTTAGAACTGTATTAGTGTCACATATCGCTATGTTAGCTATGTTAGCCACAATATCAGGAGAACCCCTCTATCTTCTTGGGATTGCAGCAGGGCTTCTTCTCTTGTCAGTAACAAGTCCCTGTGCCGACCAATGCTCTGACTCTTGGTTCCCTCCCAACCAAGGTCCAGCTGCATTGGCTGATCTGCTAAACATGAGATTCAGCAACCATTGCCCCATGTACAAGTCCACCTTGAGGCCTGGCCACAGGTCTCAGTGTCTCCTTGTACAGCATACAGAAATGCGGGTACCACTTACCGCTCACACACCTGCAGGAGCCTACATGATATCCTCCATTGGGACACCTCCTGGTCTCCCATCTGGTCAGATATCAGAGCGGCCACCCCACCTTGTACCAAAGTCCCGGTACACTCCCCCAGGCGCTACGAAGTGCAGAGGGGAGAAGGGAGGGGGGTTGGGGAGTTTTAATTGCACTATTCTTTCTTTTAACAGAAAATAGTTACTCTCCGCACATCCTGGACCTAAGAAAATCCAACTTTCTTTAGACGTCACAGGTACAATGGTATCTTTGGTTACCATCACTCCATACTGCAGTAAGTACATTATTTTAATGTTTCTATGTGCTTTATGGTGAGTCAACATTACAACCCCAAGCTCTGCCGCTGGCACCAGCTTCGGTAAGTGAACTGTCTCTTGCATCACTGTTGGTGAATGCTGTTTTCTCTGCGGAGTGTAACATCATTCACTTTCCTTGCATAGACTACTGCTAACCACTTTCAGTACATGCAAGGAGCTCTCACTTTTTTCAGGACTCACTATACATTTACTAACTGGGATTACTGTCACTGCCTTAAATCCCTTCTGTAACACTTCTGGACACCACAGTCTTAAGACCCTCTTGTCCAGCATGCGCACAGACATTCTGATACATTGTTATATGTCCCTGCGCATATTTTCCATAACCTCAGCCTTTCAACTTTTCATGGTTGGGCTATGGGGTTTCTTCCCACTATGCATTTTTCTCATAATTCAAAACTGCTATGGGTTATATTCAGTGACATTCTATACTCAATGGACCTAAGTGGTTTCATTGCTTTCGTCCCTGATTCTTATCCCAGTTCGAACTAGGACCTAGTCTCCTTCGACTCATGCTCGCAATTCCTTAGGGTTATAAAGTTTCTCCTGAAAGCTGTCAACCCATTATGCATCTATTGCACTCCAGCATAGTTTCTCATAAACTTCCTGGACGTTGCACCCATGAGTTATGCCCTTATGCCTTCCAATACTGCTTTTGCAACAATTCTTTGTGCATACAGACAGACAGCATAGGGACAATGTGCTTTCCAACTCATAAGCACGCATTACCTCTTAGCTGCTCTGCTAGACAGCTGCGCAGCTCTACCCTTGGCCCTTGTTCACTTCATGCGTCCTTGGGCCACATATCTAAGAGATTTAATGAACGCTCTATCAGACCTTCTCCACATAGGTTCTATCCTCTCGAATGGTCTCAATTACATGTGTACAGGGCAAATCTTTTAACGCTGAGTTTAACTAAACTTTCCTCGGCGTCTGCATCATTCCATACGATGCACAGGTTCTGCTCCCTGCACATGTTTCCTATGCGTTCCCTTAGATGCCTTTTCTTCCATCAAAGGCCTCTTCAATATATCTCTTCTGCTGCCTCTCGTAGCCAGCATTCTTCTAATGTTGAACTGGGATGGGGTTCAGTATTCTTTTCCCCACTCCCTGACTGAGATCAGTATGCTTCCCATACTTCTCAATCCATCATATCAGTAACCTTTTATTCTCTCACCAGTCAGTCCCAAATCATAGACTTACTGATGTTCTTAGGTTCTGGTAGCGTCACAAAACCTTCTAAACATAAATCTTGCCGTTTAATATGGCAGGCTTTACCTCCTGACGCTAAAAAAAAAAAAAAAAAAAGAGGTATTACCCCTTTTACTTTTCCACCATTTTTTCTTACTCCCTCGGATTCTGTTCTCCAGACATCCTCCACATAGATACACCTTTCTCTTAGGAGGTGTATCGTTTTGGGAGTTGGGTTCCCGTTTTCGGTAATCCTCTCTGAGTCGGCTTACCATGGATTATCCACTGATCAAGCCGCCTCTATTTCTCTAATCACGGAATGAACATATATATTCTCCTTATAAGTCTCATACATTCTACGTTTGAGCCTTTCCATTCCTCTCTTCCACAGTTTGGCAAGGGAACTTCTTTCCCTCTTAATGTCATTCCTGCCAGCAGGGTCCGTGAGTTATGCACTCTTTCCATACTCACCTGACTCCGTTCCTCTGCCACTGAGTAGTTCTACGCATTCAACTTTCTATCCTTTTCAGGTAGATGTTGTATCTCCTTTCCTCAGGAAATACTCTATTAATTTTTCCTAACCTCTCTCTCTCGCCCTAGGGAGAGACTGGGTTTTCCACATTCCTGGACAGTAATGCTGCGCTTACATTCTATCTACATTGCACTGCATTCCATGTGAATTCCACTTGACTCTTCCTTCATGCAAGGGTCAAGCTGCTACTTCCAGTGGCCACACAGACCTAATCCTTCTGATTAAGTGGTCTATATTTCCTTTCCTACCAACAAGCAGACATTTCACTACAACACTGTGGGTATCCACATACTGTTGTGTCCGTCTTAGCCTTAACAGCTTCCCTTTGGTTACTGCTGCTTGTACTTTTTTATCAGGTTGCAGCCTGGAGTCCTCTCCATACCTTCGCAGCCTATTATTGCTTACATTTGACTAGCCGGCATGCTCCATGTTTGGCCAGTCCGCCTAATCTTACTTTTTTCAATTCACTACCCAACATCCTTCCACGAACCCATTATGGTGTTGCGGATGCCCTCCGTTCCCATTTCCACCTCAGTCGTTACGCCTTTGCGCATCTGCGGTGTATCTGGTGCATTCCCGGGCATCCTCAGCTCGGTACTCACCCATTTGTGAGGACTACCATCCTGCTTGTCCTGTGAGAAAGCAAATGTTGCTTACCTGATGTAACAGGTGTTCTCGCAGGACAGCAGGATGTTAGTCCTCACGAAACCCGCCCGCCACCCCGCGGAGTTGGGTCTGTATACTTTTATTTTAGTTTCGCTTGCGCTTTTTAGCTTTAAGACGAGACTGAGGGAGACACCTGTGGCTCACAGGGATAATTGCAGGCTGGGCATGCTCAGTGCACCCAGTGTGCCAGTGTCAGTCAAAGCTTGTTGAAACTTTGACAGAAAAGTTTTCCGTACAGGGCTCCATCCTCGATGTCACCCATTTGTGAGGACTAACATCCTGCTGTCCTGCGAGAACACCTGTTACATCAGGTAAGCAACATTTGCTATCTTTAATACATTTCTATTAAGGTGATCACCAAGCGCATGCGATATTTTTCTCTTACAACATATTATTTCCTTTCTGAATTATCTGCCCCTACTGTGCGTTACAGATTTTACTGTGGTAACAGAGGAATCAAGGGGGGAACGGGATAGATCTCCCGCCAATACAAATCCCCTATGCCCTCAACTTTCGATGCTGAACTTTTATTACATTACTATCTTCAAACTTCTTTAATACTGAACTGAGGTTACTGACAAGGACATTTACTTCTGAGCTACTGAATTATGAATCTGAGAGGAGAATTATGAATCTGAAAGGACATTTTAACCAAAGAGTTAAACTGTATCTTAGAGAAAAAAAAGGGGAAGTAAGGGTTGCTTTAGTGTCTGATAAACGGCAGAGCACTGCGTATGGAGAAGTATTTCTGTCAGTTCAGTGCTGTGCGGCGAACGGAAGGAAAAAAAAAGGAGAAAAGAGTTACTTTTGTTTAAACGTAGCATATTTAAGTTCTAATTATTCTAATTATTTGATATTCAAGTTCTAATTATTCTAATTATTTCGTATGACACATTGAATGTAAGCTCAGATTATTATTGATTGAATTTATTTAATATTATTGGTTGAATTTATTTTTCCAGGTTAAAATCTATATGCACAATATTTGTTATTTTAATAATTCAGTTGTATACTAGTTTGTACTTTTCAGGTCTTCAGTCTTCCTGTCTTAAAGGAACTTCAGTTTTATTTTCCTTTTTCTACCTTTTAAACAGAATTCTGAACTTTTATTTTTCAAACATTTTTCAAACACATTTTTGATCTTTGCTCTAATTTTCTTTTGATACATTTTTGATACGAATTTTGAGCTCAAATTATGTTATCTGTTGTCTGTCTAATGTTAAGAGGACAATGAATGTATATTTGTAGGATGGATGAATATGTGTCAGTCTAGTGAAACATATGTTTAATGTAATGTCTGAAATACTTGTTGTTTGTGGTTTAGCCTACTGCAAATGACTTTTCCTTTAAATGATTAATTTGATTTTATACTATTTTACCATATTAGGTATCCGAAACCATAAAAGAAACACATATCCCAATTAGGCCGCGATGAATGAAAAATTGATACACCTTACTGAAAGCTTGAAAACGACATTTATGGAACTTACTCCATTCTTCCCATCCCTTCTCCAGAAGTTTCGCCCTAATCACAGAATTCGTCCTCCACCCATCATTGAAACTTTATTAATCTTGCTTGATTATATTTTGCCTTTATGTTTGCTGTACTTTACCTTAATGCAGTTCTCATGATTGTGTGAATCATATTGCCCTGATCAGATCCATTCCCAATTGTCAGCTCTTTACACAAAGATCAACTGTCATGAATTACACCACACTGTGCTTTATCAAATGTCAATGATAATCGATTGCCATACACACCTAGCCCATATGCCATTCTGCAAATGCCATGATTTGGACATCTACATACACCTACATGCAACATACTACATTAACTCAAGATACAAGAATTTTGATACTATTCCTAGTTCTCTTATACCCATTATATGATTAATTGAGATGCTCATTTATCCCTAGGTCCCATAGAGGACTGGTTTGAATTACTATCATATGATTTCATTAATGCTTTCCACGTTATATTCATCCCCAGTTACTTCAACCTGCCTTTCTTAGTCCAGACTTGTTCAGATGCCTGCGAGCCAGCGGCAGACCGGTGCAGTGTGCTGCAGCATAGTTTGTCAGTCCAGCCTTCACACCGTACTTAGGCAGCTCATGTGAATAGGCTGCATAGACAAGCATGTCCCCTTCAATTCGGGCATAGCTAGTAATTCTAAAGGTGTAGGGGCGGATTTTAAAAGGCGCACGAATAGCCTACTTTTGTTTGCGCTCCAGGCGCAAACAAAAGTACGCTGGATTTTAGTAGATACGCGCGGAGCCGCGCGTATCCACTAAAATCCTGGATCGGCGCGCGCAAGGCTATGAATTTTGTATAGCCGGCGCGTGCCGAGCCGCGCAGCCTACCCCGTTCCCTCCAAGGCCGCTCCGAAATCGGAGCGGCCTCGGAGGGAACTTTCCTTTGCCCTCCCCTCACCTTCCCCTCCCTTCCCCTACCTAACCCACCCGCCCGGCCCTGTCTAAACCCCCCCCTTACCTTTGTCGGGGGATTTACGCCTCCCAGAGGGAGGCGTAAATCCCCGCGCGCCAGCAGGCCTCCTGCGCGCCGGGCCGCGACCTGGGGGCAGGTACGGAGGGCGCGGCCACGCCCCCGGGCCGTGGCCACGCCCCCGTACCCGCCCCCAAAACGCTGCCGACACGCCCCCGAAACGCCGCGACGACCGGGCCCGCCCCCGACACTCCCCCCTCCGAGAACCCCGGGACTTACGCGAGTCCCGGGGCTCTGCGCGCGCCGGGAGGCCTATGTAAAATAGGCTTCCCGGCGCGCAGGGCCCTGCTCGCGTAAATCCGCCCGGTTTTGGGCGGATTTACGCGAGCAGGGCTCTGAAAATCCGCCCCTTAATGTAGTCCCAATTGTTTATACAGTTATTCCCGGTTACAAGTTAAAGACAGAATTATGACATTCATTTGATTTCCCAATTCTTAAACACCACATAGTTAGCATTTGTAGATACCATTGCATTAGTTACAGAGATCCCTTATCCCTTTGGAATGGATGTCTCCTTCAAAATCCTACTACTAATTTAGATTTAAAGCATTTGTTTGTATTCTCATAACGTTCATATGCATTGGCCTTCTGTTATGTTTTTGCCTACCATGCATTTGCCTTTGTTTCCGCTGCTTTGGAAGTACCATTGCTTCTGCTATGCCTAAAATGCCAGGATTCAATATTATGGTTAATTCTTCAGCTGAAGTACAAGATCAAGTCACCACAATTCGACAACACAATGATGAACATAATTGATTCTCCTCCTGAACCTGATGCGTAAGAAATCTCTTAAAGGACAAGGTTGTATTTTCATAGAATTTGGTTTAATTGATGGGAAACACAGTTAAAATTGGCTTACATTTCTAAGTGAGTTTGCAATGGTTGATTGTGAGAGTGAATGAAGTTTGCTATTTTAATGGCCTGAGACATCATCTTACATCACCGTGGGATCAGCCAACGATAGAGGTTCGGTGCCATGAACTTCTATACCATATTAAAAGAAAGCCTTTCATTCACATGCAGCAGTATTGGAAATAAATGTTACCTCCTCAGGCTGTTATGCTTAACGATGACGGGTAAGCACCAGGTAGCCAATCATTAGGATGGTGTGCCCTGGGCAACCTAAGACAGTGGCATTAACCCTGAGTAGAATGATTGAAGCAATAATCAATCATTGAGAGGAGTAATTGGAAATATAGGTCACTTGTATGCTGCTAATAAGAACACACTACCTAATGAGTCAACAGATACTTGGATTAACTGGAAGAAGATGCCGGAACAGTACCTGAATGAAGAGTGAATGTGAGATTGAATGAAAATAAAGCAAAATAAAGAATGTGTGAATGATTGAGAGATATGTAAGAAGAATGTTTCAGCAACATAAAGAATATGGAAGCCATTTTTAACAGTCCAAAAAGAGGGTAACACAAAATTGATGCTATGATCATTTCAATCCAGGAAATACAATCTCAGCCTTTCATTTGTGAAGGGTTTTCAGGACCGCCTTTCAAACCCTTCAAGGGGGGAATGTATATGGATGGACAGTATATTGTATTTCCTGAACTTATTGGCAACCTATTCCGCTACCATGTGCTTTGGCAAGCTATTCATTTACCATGTGCTTTGGCAAGTCCAGCACCAGGAAGAAGCCGACTCCCCAGAGACAGTACCTGATTGGACTAAAAGCAACGATTCCCATTGGTCACCGGAAGTAGAAAACACACCCAGGATGCGTGTCAGAACATTCCTATTAGACATTGTAAAACGTTTAAAAGTCACGGACACACAGCTCCTCTCTGAGAAGCAGCACTGAAAACCCCGTTGTAACTTCTTTGCTTCTCCGTGAAACAACAACTTCCTCAATTTCTTGTTCCGCTTTTCTTTGTCTCTGTCTTTCTCTTAAATAAACTTGCTTTTTAGATCAAATAGCTGCCTGAAGTTGCCTTCCTGAGTCCCGCTTACAAACAACATTCAGGTACTGTAGGTATTTCCCTGTCTCCAGAGGTCTTACAGTCTAAGTTTGTACCTGAGGCAATGGAGGGTAAAGTAACTTGCGCAAGGTCATAAGGAGCGACAGTGGGACTTGAACACTGGTCTCCTGGTTCTTAGTCCACTGCTCTAACCACTAGGCTACTCCTCCACTCTCATGCCTTCTGGTGGTCCAGAAGCTAAACTTGAAATATAGAGTGCGGGCTGCACTGGGATTTAGGATGGCCCAATTACCACATCACTCCATGGTGGTGGAATTGGTCATGAAATGTGCTAAGAATACTTGTGATCAATCTATTACACCACTAGGGAATGACCTGAAGGTGTTGAATCGTTTGGGAAGAATGTCTTCCAGGGTTTCATACTGAGTGCCCAGATTACTGCTAACCAGTTCTACATTGTGAAGTATTTGCACAGATATTTCCAGAAGCTGAAACCCTTGATGGAATCGTCAGAACTGGAACAGGAAGACTCATCCATAAAATGTTTTTGATACTGCAGCTAGGACTTCAGCAGCTTCCAAGGGGCCTGAAGGCTTGCATTGTTGCAGTCCAGTGGTCTTCCAAGGAAAAGTGCATATATATCTTGCTGATGTACTCTGAACAGGGGAAAACCTGTTCGGTGACAAAGTTCAAGAGTCGGTGGCTTTTCCTAAGGAGCATCAGTCAACCCTACAATCATTTTCAGCTGCGGCAGGGGACTAACCAGCCACTTCCAGACACCAGAACTTCTTTTACAAGTATCCATTCTTCCAGAGATAACCAATCATTTTCAGCATTACTGAGCTCCTCCCATTCTTCAGTAACAATAGCTGCCCCCTCTAACTCAACAGAGGAAAAGGCATCAGAGGAAGATGTCAACAGACCCAGTCTAAGCCAGGTACCAATTTTTGACAACTTTGAGGCCCACCTTCTCTGATGGGGGAAGAGTTCAGTTCTTCCTTTTGGAATAGGTCCAGATCATCAAGAACTGATGGATCCTGAAAATTGTGGAACATGGCTACTGTTTATGCCTCTATTGCACTTTTCCGATTCAACATATTTTGGTCTTCAACTTTGATCCTTTTCAATCTGCTCAACTGCAACTGGAGGTGGAGTAATCTCTCCTTCAGAAGATAGTGAAACTGGCACCTTTCCGGGGATGGGCAAGGGATTCTATTCCCGGTATTTTCAAACCCCCAGGAATTCAGGAGGAATGAGGCATGAAGTCTGAACAAGCTTCTGGTTCAGGAGAACTGCAGGATGAAGTTGCTCCAGACAATACTTCCTTTCATTCAACCAAGTGATTGGTTATATGCTCTGGATTTGAAAGACACTTATGCATATATTCTCTTTCATCTCACCCATTGGAAATTTCTCAGGTTCATGGTGAAGGATGCACATTTCTAATACAAAGTGTATCCATTTGGCCTCTCGGTGGACCAAAGGGTATTCATGTAGATATTCAGCGCCAGTTAGCTGAATAAGTTTTGACTTATCCAACTAAATAGCAGCAACTGAATATCTGTCTGGGATCAGCAGCTGCCACTTAGCTGGTGAACTACTTATCCGGCTAAGTAGTTAGCTGAATAAGTGTTGGGTGGAATGGGGGTGCAAAAGGGAGGATATGTTCTCCGGCTAATACTAGTCAGGCCATAGACGTATCCTAAAGCTAGCCAGTTAGGCTTATCATCTAACCTTTAAATAGCTGGGTATACTCAGCAGTGTGGCTGTGCCACTGAATATCCTGGCTAAGTTAGCTGGATAGGTTTATCCAGCTTATCTAAGCCACAAAGCAGCTGAATATGGACCTTAAATTGCCTTGTGGTAGTGGCAACATGCTTTATCGGCAGGGAGTCTGTGTATTCCCCTACCTAGATAATTAGTTGGTGATGAGTCCGCCTCCAGCAGGGACTTTGGAGTCCCTCAAAAGTCCGACTCTTCCAGACTCTGGGCTTCCTGGTCAACTTTGCCAAGTCAAACCTGGTTCCATCTCAAATAATTCAATTCATAGAAGCCTGGATAGATTCACTTCAGGAAAAATATTTCTCCCGTCGAACAATCCGCATTGCTGATAGACCTAGTTAAGGGCTTTCCTTCAACAAGACTGAGCATGAGCAAGACTGGTCCTACTTCTTATCCATTATATGAATGCATGTGGTATCTCTGATTTCTCTGCTCATGTGGTGTGTTCAGCAGGGTTTCCGAAGCCAATGGGATCAGCTTTATCAACCATTATCACACCAAATCTCTGTGACCTCTGGGATGAGTAAGTGGTGAATAAATCCAGAGTCCCACTGCATCAAGTGACTCTCTCTATCGATGCCTCCATCAAGGAGAGGGAAGCTGTATATTGGATCCCCAGTGCAGAGTCATCTACAAATTAACTACATGAAGTTATGAGCCATTTGCTATGCTTTGAGAGCTTTCTCTCACCTCTGCTTGGGAATTTTAATGCAGACAGACAACCAAGTGGCCATATGGGAGGTATGGGGATTTATGCTCTGCCAAGAGGCCATCTGAATCGTGTGATCACGTGTTGTACAAAACAACGGCTATCTCCAGGCAACCTATCTTCTGATAATCCGTTGGTGGTCCGCCTCAGCACAATGGTCTGTGGATCAAAGAGTGGTGGTGACTTCTTCAGTCACTGAGGGAAAGCAGGTAATCAAACTGTTTGCCTCAGAAGTCAAGTGTTGCGCTCGTCGGTCGCAGATGGCTTCGACCTTTGCTGCTCACCTCAATTTTCCCAGTAGCTCCAATTCTGGCTAAGATGGCCACCTCTGCCTCTGCATGCTGATCTCCCTGGCATTCCCAGGACGGCATGGGCGATCCCCATCGCCATCTTGAATCTGGTGAGACCTAGGGCATGCACGCACATGCCTGTCTCCTTCATGTGCACGTCATGGCGGGAACCTCAGGGACGTCCCCTCCGCATGACATCACTGCCTACGTGTATTTAAGCCTACCGGACTTTCCTACCTATGAGTTAGCAAGGATTCCATCTTGCTCAATTCCTTCCTCTGAGATGCCTTGCCTCGCTGTTCCTATGTTCTAGACTGAGTGACTCAGGTACCCGCTCCTCGGGGTCCTTGCTGCACTCAGGGCTATCCGATCCTTGGAGAGCCTTATCTGCCTATCTCACCTTCTCCAGCTAAGTGAGTTCTCTTGCTGCTTCCGCGGACAACCCTTCACTGTTCCTGCTCGGGTCTCCACTGCTGCTACAAAAAATTCTCTACTTCAACATCTCGGAGTGAGTACAATTTCTGCTCTTCATTACTGCTTCCATCTTGCTGTGTGGATCCTTGGGTTACCCCGCTCTGTGGACCACTACCAGATCCACGCTGTCTTGTGCAGGTTGCCAACAACTATCCGGCCTACCACACACTGCGGACCACTACCGGAGCTACTTTGCACAAAGCCTACCAAGAAGCAAGTATGCCCCGGGTTACCCCGCTCTGTGGACCACTACCGGAGAATCCATCCCAGGTCTTCCTACTCCAGTACTGAGTTTGCAAAACCGCTCCTCGGGTTTCTCTTTGCTGTATAATAAATATTCTCTGACTCCTGTGTCCATCACTGCTGAGACCCCGCCTGTCATGGAGAGTTCCCATAGGGCTCCTCCCTGTGGGTGGAGTCAGCTCTCTCCATGATCCAAGGGCCCACAAACCAAGTTCAAACATAACATCAAGTAGCTACACATCAGTTCCTGATGCTTTTCTGCTAAGCTGGAATATTGGTCTACTCTAGTCATACCCATTGATTCCTCTAATTGCCAGGAATGTGCAGAAGATCCAGCGAGACAAGGTGAGGATAATTCTCACTGTACTAGTCTGGCCATGGCAAGTATGGTTTCCATATCTCATCAGTCTATTAGTTCATTCTAAGTTTCAGTTGAGGATATCTCTGACTTTTATTATACAGAAAGATGGCAGCTTATCATCAGTTTTTTTGCAATAGGGTAGTTCCTTCCCAAAATGGTCTTTGCATTCCAATTAATCAAGTTAGTATGCTACCTTTGTTCTTTCCAAGACCACTAGTACACAAAGGAGAATGGGCTTTTCATTCCTTGGACTATAAGAGTCCTGGCCTATTACCAAAAGAAGACTCAACCTCACCGTCAAGCTTCTCAATTATTTTCATCCTTTGATCCCAGTAGATTGGGAAGAGCAGTTGTCAAACAAACTCTGTCTAATTGACTTAGAGGACTATATAGCACACTGTTGTGGTTTGACTGGCTTACAGATTATAGACTTTGTCAAGTCTCATCAAGTGAGAGCCATGATGACTTCAGTGGCTCATCTCAGGGCCACTTCTATTGAAGACATTTGCAAAGCTGCTACTTGGTCACCTGTGCACACCTTTTCATTCCACCACTGAGGAGACAGTAACTGTAAATGGGGTACCCAAAGTAAAAACGAAAAATATGGATTACCTGATTCAGAGACTGGTATGAGTGGAGCAGCGTCAGGCAACCACTTTGTTCCTGACACTATGAATTCATCGCAAGCAAGGATCCCAGTGCTAGCAAAGCTCCTGACAGTTGTAGAATCTGGAGAGAGAGAATCCAGACTGTTGTTACAGCAGAATTGCTGATGTAGAGCTTGGCTCCTCAGACCTTCAAAAAGTGTAAAAACACTGAAAAATGAGAGAGAACAGTTGTAACATAGGCAGAGTGTGAATGTGAGTATTATTAAGGTTATGCTCAGTCAAGGTAAGGACCAAAACAGAATAATTTAAAGATTACCGTAAGTTACTGCTGCTCCGCGATATTAGAGCAGCGTTTTATCAGGGTGTGGCTGGCATGTGAACTCTCGCACTTTGAATGTCTGCACACTGAGTGAAGCTCATATGACTGCATATTACCAAGGAGGGAGGAGGATAGAACTCCGATTCAGAGTACCCTAAATAGAAAGAGCTGACTTTACTACAGTGCAGCTTCGAGTACAACCTACCAACAAAGTGTCATTTGACCACCCCACCTCCAGAATACAATACCCTATGACTGAGTAGCAGCTCACAGGGGAAAAGAGAAGACACTGACTTTATCAAGATATCTAATCAGTCTGACAGGGCCAACAGTAACATAATTGCCAAAAGAAAGAAAGAAGATAATTTGCAGCAATAAACAGTTCTTCAGGAAAAGAGAGAGAGAATGAATGAAACAGTGAACTGTTCTTTCTCAGAGAAGTAGGGCTGGACAAATTATCTTTTCTTTAGTTAGAGAAAATACAGTTACATTAAAGACATCGTGGATGCATACACTGAGGTAACACTGCTAATATACAGCCCGATCCAGTAAAGTCCGTGGGAGAGCGGACTAACGCCCGCTCTCCCGGCGCGCGCACCGGCCCCTCGCCGGTGCGCGCGATCCAGTATTTAAATGAGGTGACGCGGTGCAAACGAGGAAAAGGAGGCGCTAGGGACACTAGCGCGTCCCTAGCACCTCCTTTTGGCCTGGAGCGGCGGCTGTCAGCGGGTTTGACAGCCGACGCTCAATTTTGCCGGCGTCGGTTCTCGAGCCCGCTGACAGCCACGGGCTCGGAAACCGGACGCCGGCAAAATTGAGCGTCCGGTTTTCGGCCCGACAGCCGCGGGCCGAATTCAAAATTTATTATTTTTTTTTTTTTACTTTTTTTTACTTTTGGGGACCTCCGACTTAATATCGCTATGATATTAAGTCGGAGGGTGCACAGAAAAGCAGTTTTTACTGCTTTTCTGTGCACTTCCCTGGCGCCGGAAGAAATTAGCGCCGACCTTTGGGCGGCGCTAATTTCTTAGAGTAAAATGTGCGGCTTGGCTGCACATTTTACTTACTGGATCGCTCGGGAATACCTAATAGGGCCATCAACATGCATTTGCATGTTGAGGGCGCTATTAGGTGCCGCAGGTGGGCCGCGTGTTTTCCTCCCCTTACTGAATAAGGGGTAAGGGAAAACACGCGTCCAGAGCAGGGTGACAGTGCGCTCCGACGGAGCACACTTTACTGGATCGACCTGATAGGTTGTGGAAGATCCACAAACTCTATGTCAGGAAATTAGTTTGTTTTATTTGGTTTAAGAAAGAGTAAGTTAGTAGGTTAAAGAAGAAGAGAAGAAGATCTTGAACTCCTGCCGCTGAGAGCAAGAGAGAGAGGGAAACCAGACAGATAAGTATATACACTTCACCACAAATAGCTAGGCCTGAGCTTTAATAGCTAAGGATATTAATGTAGTAAGAAAGAACAGACAGAGCAAAGAGAGAGAAAAATAAACAGAAATTACATTCTTACTGGAGTCAAGCTCCAATTCTTAAAGAAGAGCATTATTAGTTAAAAAGTCTGTTACTTTATCTGTTAAAGTAAACAGATGTAAATACTTATCTGATAGCATCCTTTTGGTTATTCCATAGAGAAATCTGTATTAATCTGTGAATTCTGTTTAGAAGTTACGGTGGTTACTACCCCAAACCAAATTATTACCCCAAACCAAATCTGTGAATTCTGTTTAGAGGTTACGGTGGTTACTACCCCAAACCAAATACTTCACTTTCAATGCATATCCAAGCAGCTCTCTACTTCAGTGGCAGGGGGGAATGAAGAAAAGAGGATTTGTATTCAAACAACCAACAAGGACTAAGTTGCACAGGCTGGAAAAACAAATAAGCGTGGGGGTAGCTTGCTTGTTACAGCGGTTACTACCCTGAACCAGACAAGTCTGATACTTCACTTTGAATACATATACAGTGCAGCTCACTGCTTCAATGACAGGGGGAATGAAGAAAAGATGATTTATATTCAGACAACAACCAACAAGGACTAAATTGCAAACAAATAAGCGTGGGAGTATCTTGCTTATTGCGGCAGTTGCTACTCCTAACCAATTAGGCTTGACACTTCACATTGATGCAGCTCCAGCACTGCTCTCTACATCAATTGGCGGGGGTGGAAGGAAATTAGAACCAAAATGTTACCAAAAAGGGCCCTGACCTCACCGGTCAGAGTAACAGATAAGTATGAGAAAAATAAGTATGAAAGCTTGCTTGGCAGACTGGATGGGCTATTTGGTCTTCTTCTGCCGCCATTTCTATGTTTCTATGTAAGTAGAAGTACCAGTACCTGTATAAGGAAAGAAAATAGAATAGTAAACATTTGAGTAAGGAAAAAAAGGGTTTATTCACACTGAGAAAGTACTTTTGTGTACTTTTAATTTTAAAAAAATTGTTTATTCAATATTGCAGAGAACATTGCATTTCCCATGTTTGTTGTCCTTGCCTCCCCTCCCTATCTTGCGAGAAATTACTGGGTGGGTTGTGGATCCCTGTCCCTTTGGGAGATCTGATTGGGAGGAGGGCACTAAACTGCACCCCTGTGGACAACATCTGAGAGTTTGCTGCCCTGGTCATCACAATCGCACTTTCATAACATCAACCTCAGCCACGACACCAGTCTTAACCCTACAGGGTGGCGGTTTACATTACTTTTGAGAAGCAGTTGTGTGAAGCTTGTTCACCCTGTAGTCAACTCTCCACTGCTGGGGCGTGGTTGCCTTTAAATAAGTGCTTCCTCAATGCAACCCACAGGTTAGGACACCCGATGCATAATGGCTAATTAATGTCTGCCGATAGAGAAAGCTTACTTGTGAACAAGGATCTCTGTAGACAGTAGGATGAATTAGCTGCTGGGATGTGACTAAAGGAGGACCACGCCAGATAGCTGTGGTCAGTCCCTTAAGGGGTTAAAGGGGCACTTAGAGAAGATAAGGCCATCGCGGAAAGATTAAATGATTGCTTCGATGTTTACTGAAGAGGATATTGGGGAGGTACCCATACTGGAGAAGGTTTTCATGGGTAATGATTCAGATGGACTGAACCAAATCACGGTGAACCTAGAAGATATGGTAGGCCTGATTGACAAACTGAAGAGTAGTAAATCACCTGAACTGGATGGTATACACCCCAGAGTTCTGAAGGAACTGAAAAATGAAATTTCAGACCTATTAGTAAAAATTTGTAACCTATCATTAAAATCATCCATTGTACCTGAAGACTGGAGGATAGCTAATGTAACCCCAATATTTAAAAAGGGCTCCAGGGGCGATCCGGGAAACTACAGACCGGTTAGTCTGACTTCAGTGCCAGGAAAAATAGTGGAAAGTTTTCTAAATATCAAAATCACAGAACATATAGAAAGACATGGTTTAATGGAACAAAGTCAGCATGTCTTTACCCAAGGCAAGTCTTGACTCACAAATCTGCTTCACTTTCTTGAAGGCGTTAATAAACATGTGGATAAAGGTAAACCGGTAGATGTAGTGTACTTGGATTTTCAGAAGGCGTTTGACAAAGTTCCTCATGAGAGGCTTCTAGGAAAAGTAAAAGTCATGGGATAGGTGGCAATGTCCTTTCGTGGAATACAAACTGGCTAAAACAGAGAGTAGGTTTAAATGGACAATTTTCTCAGTGGAAGGGAGTGGGTAATGGAGTGCCTCAGGGATCTCTATGGGATCCTTACTTTTCAATATATTTATAAATGATCTGGAAAGAAATACGATGAATGAGGTAATCATATTTGCAGATGATACAAAATTGTTCAGAGTAGTTAAATCACAAGCAGATTGTGATTAATTGCAGGAAGACCTTGTGAGACTGGAAAATTGGGCATCCAAATGGCAGATGAAATTTAATGTGGATAAGTGCAAGGTGATGCATATAGGGAAAAATAACCCATGCTATAGTTACACAACGTTAGGTTTCATGTTAGGTGCTACCACCCAAGAAAGAGATCTAGGCGTCATAGAAACATAGAAATGACGGCAGAAGACCAAATGACCCATCCAGTCTGCCCAGCAAGCTATGCACATTTTGTTTCTCATACTTATCTGTTACTCTTGGCTCTTAGTAACCTTTTGGTTCTATTTCCCTTCCACCCCCACCATTAATGCAGAGAGCAGTGTTGGAACTGCATCTATGTGAAATATTTAGTCATAGTGGATAACACATTGAAATCATCGGTTCAGTGTGCTGCGGCAGTCAAAAAAGCAAACAGAATGTTGGGACTTATTAGGGAATGATGAATAAAACGGAAAATGTCATAATGCCTCTGTATCGCTCCATGGTGAGACCGCACCTTGAATACTGTGTACAGTTCTGGTCTCCGCATCTCAAAAGAGATATAGTTGCGATGGAGAAAGTACAGAGAAGGGCGACCAAAATGATAAAGGGAATGGAACAGCTCCCCTATGAGGAAAGGCTGAAGAGGTTAGGGCTGTTCAGCTTGGAGAAGAGTCGGCTGAGAGGGATGTGATAGAGGTGTTTAAAATTATGAGAGGTCTAGAACGGGTAGATGTGAATCGGTTATTTACTCTTTCAGATAATAGAAAGACTAGGGGGCACTCCATGAAGTTAGCATGTGGCACATTTAAAACTAATCAGAGAAAGTTCTTTTTCACTCAAAGCACAATTAAACTCTGGAATTTGTTGCCAGAGGATGTGGTTAGTGCAGTTAGTATAGCCATGTTTAAAAAAGGATTGGATGAGTTCTTGGAGAAGTCCATTACCTGCTATTAATTAAGTTGACTTAGAAAATAGCCACTGCTATTACTAGCAACAGTAGCATGGAATAGACTTAGTTTTTGGGTACTTGCCAGGTTCTTATGGCCTGGATTGGTCACTGTTGGAAACAGGATGCTGGGCTTGATGGACCCTTGGTCTGACTCAGTATGGCATGTTCTTATGTTCTTAACATCTCCCCGACCCCCTGGAGAATCAAATGCCTTGCAAAAGCTTAAGCTCTGGAATATACTGTGGGGTTCACGAGACAGAAACTAGTGCGTGTGCAGAAATTCCCGCACATGCTTAGTAATATCTTTACTGAGCTCTGAGAGCAAGATCTGTGGTCTGCACCATCAGATGAAGTCACCCATGCTAATTCATACATGGCTAATTCATCCTGCCTTCTGCGGAGAACCCTGTTTATAGGTAAGCAAACCTGCTATTCAAGGCAAGCAGAACCAAGAGAAACAAAAATGAGTATTACAATTCCAGTGCTGAGAATGGCCTCAATATATTTCAGAAAACAGGTTTATTCCCAACATATGATAAGGTTGGACAATTTATTTATTTTATTTATTTATTTTAGTTTTTTCTATACCGGCATTCGTGAGAGTATCACATCATGCCGGTTTACAATAAACAGGGAGAGTGAAAAAAGTTACAGTAAAAGAAATAAATAACAGATGCTGAACGAAAACAATTTCAGTTACAATAAAACAGGGAGAAGTACAACTAGGAGCAGAGAAAATTGATAGGAAATTAACAGAATATATTAACCAAAATTTAATAGAGTGCATTTACAGAGTTTATGGTATTTACTACAACATGTCGTTGCCATTTTGAAGTTTTTGCGTAAGGGTAGTGTCTGGGAGTTATAGTTTTCTGCGTAAGGGTAGTGATTGGAAGTTGGTTGGAGGTGAATTATGATTTATTCGGAGTCAGGGAAGGCTTTTTTAAATAGCCATGTTTTGAGTCTTTTCCTGAATGTTGGGAGGCAGGGTTCCTGCCGCAGCTCCGGTGGGATGGAGTTCCAAAGAGGAGGTCCTGCTGTGGAGAATGCTCTGTCTCTGAAGGTTATATGATGGGAGGTTTTGGAGTGAGGTACCTGTAGAGATTCCTTATAGTACTCTCTTATGGGTCTGGAGGATGTATGTTTCTTGAAAGGGATTTGAAGGTTGAGCGGAGCGTATTGTTGGATAGCTTTGTATATTGTGGTGATGGACTTATATAAGATTCTATAATGAATCGGCAGCCAGTGTAGGTCTTTGAGGATTGGGGAAATATGATCTCTTCTCCGTGTATTTGTCAATATCCTGGCTGCTGTGTTTTGAACCATCTGATGAGGTTTAGTGTGCGAGGATGGGAGACCTAATAATAAAGAATTGCAATAGTCTAACTTGGAGAAGATTATTGCTTGTAAGATTGTTCTGTAGTCCTGATTGTGGAACAGTGGTTTTATTCTTTTTAGGACATGCAGTTTATGAAAGCAGTCCTTGGTGGTTTGGTTTATAAAAGCTTTTAGGTTTAGCCGATTATCAATGATCGTTCCTAGGTCTCTTACTTGGGCTGTTTGTAAGTTTGCTGAAGGATTAGTGGTGCTGCTGCTGTTCTCCGTGGATATGAGAAGGAGTTCTGTTTTTGACGAATTTAGGATTAAATTCAGACTAGAGAGGAGGGAGTTGATTTCTCGAAGGCATGTTTCCCATAGGTCTAGGGTTTTTTTGATGGATTCTTTGACGGGGATCACAATCTGGACATCGTCCGCGTGTAAATAGTATTTTAAGTTCAGTTTGGTTAGTAACTGGCAGAGAGGGAGAAGGTAAATGTTAAAGAGTGTGGGTGAGAGGGATGAGCCTTGCGGGACTCCTAGAGATGAAGGGTAGCGCTTGGATTCTTTGTTGTATATTTTGACCTTGTATCCTCTATTTCTCAAAAATGTATTGAACCATGCTAATGCTGTGCCTGTTATGCCGATGTTTGATAGCTGGTATAGGAGCATAATGTGGTTAACAGTGTCAAAAGCGGCAGAGAGGTCCAAAAGGATCAATAAATAGGACTGACCTTTGTCGAGGCCCATGATGAGATAATCTGTCAAGGAGATAAGAAGTGATTCGGTACTTAATGATTTCCTGAAGCCATATTGAGATGGGAAAAGAATTCTGTGATCCTCAAGGTAGTCTGATTATTTAGTGTTAACTAGTTTTTCCATGACCTTGGCTATGAAAGGGAGGTTGGAGATTGGGCGAAAGTTGGTGGGGTCTTTTGGATCTAGGTTTGGTTTTTTCAGGAGCGGTTTGATGGAAGCCATTTTAAGGTCATCTGGGTAGATTCCTTGGGATAACGAGCAGTTGATAATGTCTGCTAGAGCATTGGAGATGGTGTCTGGAATAAGAAGAAGTAGTTTGGACGGGATATGGTCGAAAGGGTGAGACGAGGGTTTCATTTTTTTCAGTACTCTTAGGATCTCTGAAGTTGAGATAGGTTCAAAAGAGTTGAGAGAGATGTTTTTGTTAGGGTGGAGATAGGTACTGGAAGGCGAAGAGGTATTGGGTGTCAAATTTGTTAGAAGGTTAGTGATTTTGTTGCTGAAGAAGAGGGCCAGCTCCTCTGCTTTTTCTTGAGCTTGGTTGAACGGTATGTCCGGTATGTCAGTAATATCATATTTAAACAGACAAGGAGACGCTAAGAGCAAATCTGTAACACAGGTCTCCACAATCAGTGTGCAGAAAGTCATGTTATATCTTTAAAGGCAGCCTGTGTTCCAGGAAGGAGATTGACTGCAGATTGACTGACTCAGGTGCAAATTTCCCAAGGGGAATAGGAGCGCCACACAGAAGTGTTCAATCAATTAATCATAAGATGAGGGACTCCTCAGACAGAACCCTTTGCTTCCAGACTGTACAGATTCCCAGCATATGTTTTTAGATCCCACAATTTGGATATAGAAACAAGTGTATAGGTTGCTAGGAACAAATTCAGAGTATTTTCCCTTTCTTCGTGTTGTAGGTAATCCAGAATTCATGCCAAGTGTTTCACGACCACTATTTAAATTTAAGTGTGCAGCTCAAAAACTGCTCCAAAAGTAGATCTTTAACATTATGTAGAAGAAATTATAATTATATTTGGAGTGTTTAGGACTAAATGTGATCACCTTAATAACCTTGTCATTGCACATCCTCAGATTTGTGGCAACATATATTCCTTAATGGTCTTTTATATGCCATCTAATAATTTCATCATTTAAAATATGTCTACATAGATATCTCTTTCTGTACTTTATCAGTTACTGGAAAATACTTGCTTTTTACGGCCTATAGATACCTGGCAGAAAAAAGAGCAATCAATTTCAAAATGTTTGGCTTCTAGAGAAAAAAAAATTAGAGGATAACTTTCAAACAGACGTGCGTGCGCTTATATTCGTGTGCATATGGATGTGCAAAAATCTCCTGTATTTTATAACCCTTGCGTACATGATATACAAAGGCTATAAAATGCACATCAACTCATTCTGCAACATGTGCACATGTAAAAAAAAACATGAGAATACATATTGCACTTATTTGGATAAGTTCTGATTTATGTGGCTAAGTAGTTGCACTTACCCATATAAGTCTTCAAATGCCGTTTATCCAGCTGCCAGATATCTATATGTCTAAAAAGAGCTACTTATTATAGATGTGCATTCATTTTAAACGCAAAAGATAATGGCAACAAAATTGTCTATTCCATCTCTTTTGGAGAGCACCATGAAACGAAAAAAAAAACCCAACGAAATTTTGTAAAAATTAGTATTTCGTGTTAGTGCGCACTTACGCGACTTAGTGTGCACTAACCGGATGTTAGTGCGCACTAAGGGGTAGATTTTCAAAGCAGCGCGCGCACATCCATGTGCACTTGATTCCCGGCACGCACATATGGACGCGCCAATTTTGTAATATGTGCGCACCGGCATGTGCATATTATAAAATTGGATGGCCACATGAACATGCGTGCTGGATTTTAAAAACCACGCGTGCATGTGCGGGCGGTGCACGCAGGGAGGGACACATTTTGTAAAATATGCACGTAACGCAATTGGGCCTTCCCCAGTTCCCTACCCCCTACCTACACTTTCACCCTCATCCCCTTTCCTCCCAACTCCCTAAACCTAACCTACCTTTCCCTACATTTTTTATTTTATTACTTACTGCTCCTCCGGAGCAGAAGCAAATTACATGCGCCAGCTGACTGCCGGCACACGCTTCCCCGGAACAGCAGCTAATGGCTGCTGTCCCGGCAGGCCTCTGACCCGCCCCTTCCTGCCAAGACCCCACCCCCTTGCCCGCCCCTTTTTCAGGGCCTGGCACTTATGCACATACCATGGTTTATGTGCGTGTCCAGACCCATTATAAAATGTGTGCTGTGCGCGCAAGGCCCTGGCCACACACATAAACCACAGTTTTTACATGCGTAGGCCTTTGGAAATTTGGCCTTAACTGAAAATGTTAGCAATCAGTTAAAAAGTGTCAATTGGGGGAGCAGTTTGTTAGCTAGAGTTATGGTTGTGCATTTCCAGAGTTACTTGTTTGCGTTGCCAAACAAGTTGCAAGATGGTATTTGTGGGGGGATGGCCAGTGTCTGGTAACAAATGTAAACAATTGATATAATAAATATTTAATACCATCAAGTTCTAGTCAGCAAATGCAAAAAGCATGTAATGCAAATGCATATTTTGAATTTGCCAATCCCTTTTTATTTTAGGAAAGGGGTCCTTGCATTTTGGAACATGCATATTTTTAATTTCCCTGTTGTCTGTCTTTGTGTTTGGGTGGGGGGGAGTGGTAACTGGTGAGAGAGGGGAAATGACTGGGGTGAATATATGGGGTGGTGGGTGGGAGAGAGTCTGATTGGGGTGGTGACTGGTGAGAGAGAGACTGCTTAGGGTAGTGACTGGTGAGAGACAGCCTGTTGTATATGGGGTGGGACTAGTTAGAGGGGAAGTGACTGAGGTGACATGTGGAAAAGAGGCAGCCTAGTATATGTGTGTGGGGGGACACGACTGGGGTAACTGTGTAGGGGGGGGTGACAGGTTACCCTCCACATCCACCAGGCTGCCTCTCTCCAGTCACCACCCCAACCAGCCTCTCTCCCACCTGTCACCCCATACATTCACCCAAGTCACTTCCCCTCTCACCAGTCACCCCCCACCCCCCCCCCCCCCCCCCCCCCCCCCCCCCCCAAACACACCTTCTCACACCAGGGGAATTCAAAGTATGCATATCCCAAAATGCCAGGGCCCTTTCCTAAAATACAAAAGGACTGGTGAATTCTAAATATGCATTTGCATTACATGCTTTTGCTGACTAGAACTTGATATAAAAATACATCACTTGTTTGTTTTCACTTGTTACCCCCACAAACACCACCTTGCAATAATAGCAACACAAACAAGTACCGGTAACTAAGGAGGCAGCCAATGGAATGCAGATCCATACCTCTAGCTGTCAAATTCCTCCCAAATTGGCACTTATTTATTTATTTTATTTCTTTATTTAAAGACTTTTATATACCGGTATTAGTGGGGGACATCATACCGGTTTACATTCCAACATTTAAGCTTGGAAAGTACATATTAACAGGGAGATGTAACTGGGACGGGGATACAAGATGCAATATGGAAATATAGATTAAAAAACAAAAACAACAAGAAACCTTACCTGATTGGTAACATTTTTAGTTAGTGCGCACTAACTCCAAAATTAGGGAAACCCAAAATAAACACCCCACAAACTGTTTTAAAAACGAAATCGAACAGATAACGGAATCGAAAATGACACGAAAAGAAAATCAATGCACATCTAGTTATACGGCTATTCCCTGAATGCACTAAGCCATGATGTTTTATCACAATAGGGCTCCCACTGTCACGGGGGTATTGCCGTGATATTGGGGCCCCTCCTCTGAAAAAACATTGCAGCTACATGGCGCTTTCTTTTACCTCATTACCAAACACTGTGGCACAAAAGAATGTGGCAAGCGGCCCTTTAACATAATGGCAGCCCCAACCTTACGGGACTACCATTGCCTTAAAGGCCTGCTGGCCCGAAAAATAGAAGTCACAGCAAACGGGGTGGTTGAGTGGGGGTCATTGCTGACCCCTATCTCGACCCGGGGCTGCCAGTTGAGGTGGCTCTGACACCCCTAAAGATAAAAAAATAAAAAATGTAGGCACACGGCAATGCACCCCACCACCACCAGAGCTTAACACATAAAAATAGCATCCCGGGTACCTTTCCCCTTCCTTGTCTCCCAAATCCAATAAAAGAAATGAGGGGCCGGCCCCACCCCATCCTAAATCCCACCAATAAAATAAAGGCTCCAGCTCCCCCACCTCCAAGTGAAACTGACTCCCCTCCCCCCACACCCTCAAGTGATACCGATGGCTCTCCCAATATAGATCCCCTTCCAACATCCCCCCAAGTGATACTGATGGCCCCTCCCCCTGATTAAAAATAAAACCCCGCCCCATCCCTCCTTCCCACCCTCCCCTCGTACCTTAAAACAGATCCTGCATCGGGGCCAAGAGCATCCTCGCTCCTGGCCCAGTCGGCGCCGTTTACCAAAATGGCGCCAACCTGACCTTGCCCCAGCCAATTTAGTAGCCAATAGTAGCCAATTTAGTAGCCAATAAGTATACTTGCATATTATTGCATCTAACTTAAAAAATATAAGCAGGGAGATTTTATCTGCGTAGTTTACATGCATTTACCCCTCCCCCTTAAGTCAGCTTTTTTAACGTGCAAGTCAGGATATTTTCTAATATGCGCTTGGCAATGAAATTACCAGTTTTACCAATTCTACCAGTTTGCCCAGTCCATCTTCAGATCGTCGAGACCCTCCTGGCTCTTCAGCCTGAACCTCCCCCATTTCGCCCAGACCCCTCCCACCCAGTCACTATTTCACTTTTAAGATGTTTACTATCACTTACTCCAGATATGGAGCAGGTGTAACTGCACACGCATAAGCTGCCAAATCTACACCCATAAATTGTTTATAAAATAGCAGCTCACAGGTGGAAATGTTGTCCCTGCCCCAGCATGTGCCTGGCTCGCTCCTTTTCTACACTCGCAAATGTATCTGCGCACCGTATTTACACGTGTATATGGTGCTGGTTGTTACAGCCACAGCTCTTTGAAATTCACGTTTGAATCTGTTACACTAGACACAGAAAGAGTGACCAGTAGAACTGTATTATTAAAGCCAGAGCATGCGTCCGTACAATGCTATGCACACCCAGCAACACTATTTATTTATTTATTTATTTAAAGGCTTTTATATACCGAAGTTTAGCTAGATGCCTTCACTCCGGTTTACAGGTAAAACAACATGTTATAATTCTGGAGAAACTGATAGAACATCACCATATAAATTATGGTACAATACAATATTAATTTAACAAGTCTTATAGAACGGGATAAAATAAATTATGAAACACCAAGTTAAGGAACAGCTAATATAGTAACATATTACAGGTTATGGAACATTGAGGGGGCAGCTGGTAAAACTGTGTGTGAAACTAGGTGACAGGTGAGGTAACAGATATAGTCGTGTTATGACACAGACACTGTCTACTAGCTGTTTATGGCTGGCTTCAAGTATCGATGCAGCTTAAGACCTACGATTAAATATCAACATTTTAAATAGTAATAAAGGATAGCCGTCGTCCGTCAAGTAATTGTCAGAGCTGTTATTTAACTGTCAGTGGTTGGTTCTGGTGTGTGTATTTAGCCGATTCCATCTTTGAAAGCTTGCCTGAATAGCCATGTTTTGAGTTCTTTTTTAAATGTTTTGGTGTTGATTTGTGAACTTAGGTATTCAGGTAGTGAGTTCCAGAGAGTAGGTCCAGCTAGTGAGATGGCTTTTTCTTATGTTGGCTAATTTGATGTTTGATATTGACGGAACATCTAGTTGTAATTTGCTGGTGGTTCTTGTGATGCGTTGAGGTCTGTGCTTCTGTATAGTGTTGTTTAAGGAAGTGTTTTCAGCGTTGTATATTGTGTTGTGTAAGATGGTTAGTGTTTTGTATTCTATTCTTTTTTCTACTAGGAGCCAGTGTAGACTTTTTAGTACAGGGGTGATGTGGTCAGATTTCCTGTGGCTGGTGAGTATTCTGGCTGCGGCATTCTGCAATAATTGTAGTGGTCGTAGTGTTGTTTTGGGTAGCCCTGTCAGAAATGAGTTGCAGTAGTCGAACATAGTAAATTTAAGAGATTGTAGAACTGCTCTGAAATCATGGTGGTACAGTAGTGGTTTTAGTTGTTTGAGGATTTGCAGTTTGTGGAAGCCTTCTTTGATTTTCATTGTAATATGCCTTTTGTAGTTGAGTTCAGGATCTATCCATATTCCAAGGTCTTTAACATTGTCCTTTAGTTTGATGCATATGTTGTCGATTTGTATGTAGTGCTTGGTGTTTAATCCTGAGTTTTTACTTTCTAGCAGTATGCATTCTGTTTTATATTTATTTAATATATATTTATATATATATATATATATATATATACGATATATATATATTTGTTTAAAATATATTGTTATGCCATTTTCAATTAAATTGTGCAAAGTTGATTTCAACCATTACCAGACACACACACTGCAACTGTCTGCAACATACCAACATTACAGATTAAAATTCCTGAAAAAAAAATTCTCACAGGATCTTGTAAAATCGCATAAAATCTTGGGACAGTGGGAGATCCAATCAGTTGCCAAAAGCGAAAGCTTCCCATCATTAGTAGTTCTTCTGCTTCTTTTGGAAAGACAATGACAATGAGTCCATCTCTAACCTGAGGTTTAATTAGAACCAGTGAAAGAGAAATCCCGATTCCGGATCCCTTTTATGTATTAGGTTTTTTTTTTTAATGGAAGCACAACCAGCTGCTGCCTGTCAGAGCGCAGAGCTCATGCAGGCAACATAGGAAGAAAGGAGGTTTTTAAATATTCAGGCCCATCAGCATACAAGGCCTTGAAGACTACGGTAAGGAATTATAAAGTAGTGGCAGTAGAAGGCTAGTTTTGTTCCATTATTGTCTGAATGTGGTGAGTCTATATTGCTTTTGTGATATTGGGCTAAACATTTCAGAAAGAAGATTATGCTGCCCGTTGAGGTTGCTGGTGACTGAGCAATATTAGGATTGCCAATTTTCATGCATCAAATTTCTGAACACTTGGCAGTGTTGTGTAATTTCCTCACTGATGGGATATACTTTCCATATTTGAAATAATTTTTCAGGAATGTTTATGTTGAAATACCACTGCTGTGTTTTTATCGGCACTCATCAGAAGACAATATACTTGATGCCCAGGGCCTTGGAGGTTTATTCCCCCCCCCCCCCCCCCCCCCATGGAGAATCCACCATTCGAGGCATAAAAGGAGGTTGAATAATATTTATGGAGGCCAATATTCAGTAGGCAGTTTAGTGGAGAAGTTACCCGGCTAAGTTTAGCCAATTAACTTATCCTGAATACTTAGTGGGGATAAAGTCCCACTGAATATCCCCGATTAAAGTTATCCAGCTCCTTCCTGCAAAAACAAACCATGTAGACACTGACTCACAGGGTGAGGTGTCACAAGATCAGCTGGGTATAGGTACTTTGAAACTATCCGCTTTTCTGGAGAATTCCCAGGAAGAAGTATCGTCTAGAGCCACCCTTTTAGTTTCCTGTGTCTTTGAGTGGGACAAAAATCCAAGAATGGTCTTTTCTTTAGGAATAAGGACTGTTTGTATTTGGGCCAAAAGGTTTGGTTTTCTTTCCTGATATATCTGTAAATATATCCACAAGGGGTTCATTGCTAATAAAGGCCCTAGTTTAACTCCTTTAGCTAGGGGCAGACAGGCTAGGAAATACTGGGAGGCTCCATTTGGTTCAGCCCCCCCCCCCCCCTCCCTTTGAGGGAGCTGGGAATGGCTGCCCCTTGTGAGGAAATAAAAGCTGCCCTCTCTCCTGAGAGCTCTGGGGGCAGTGCAGTTTGGTCTGGAAATTAGAGGAAGTGTGGGGGTTTTGCCTCTGCTGACCCTTGAACTCAGGTACCACCTTGGCTGTGTGGTAGGCTTCCGGGTTGTTTTTTGGGAATTTTTTTTAGTTTTTCCTTTCTAGGAAGCCTGCAAGATCTCTAGGTGTTTGCCTAGAGGGAGGTCACAGGGAAGCCTCTCCCTTGGGGAGCCCGGGATAGGGAAGACCTGCCCCGCTGCAATCTCTTGTAGGTATGGTACAGTGGTGACCTGCGGCCTGGACCTTTTTTGTTAGAAGATCTGGCAGGAAGAGTTTTGCTGGAGGAAGACTGAGTGCTGTGTGTTCCAAGTGGATCCCTTCTATCCTAGGATTCGAGAAAGTAAAGAAAGAGCAAGAGAGACATAGGAAAACTTGTGAGAAAGACCAATAAAGAATTACATCGGAGGATCCCCACTTGGAGACTTCACCCCCTGGGACAGAGAAATTTGGGATTCTATGCATAGAATATTATTCGATTTTCTGGCTATTTGGAGGGGGGGGGGGGGGTCCACCCAAACCAGGCTATCCTGCCCACTTAAGATCCTCATTTATCCAAGCCCAGGTTGGTGAGTGTGTCCCTTGCCCCAGAAGAAAGACAGAGAGAGACCCTTGCACAGATATATATATATAGAGAGAGAGAGAGAGAGAAATGTAACAGCCACCTGTGGGATAAGAACTGATGTGAACTGTTCCATTAACTATTCAGAACACACCTTCAGCAAAGTTTATTTTTGGAGCCTCACCTAGAGTCTCCTGTGTTATTTGTGTGCCGTTTGTATCTACCACAGGGGAGCGAAAGAAGCAGTGTCACCCCTGCCATCTACAGTCTTGGAGGCAATACCTCTCCCGCACCCACCCCCCCAGTAACGGTCCAATTTTAAAACATTTGCGTGCATAAATTTCGGGGATTACGCGCATGACCCGGGCCTTGCACGTGCTGCATGCATTTTACAGCGGGCCCAGCCACGAGCGTAACCCCCAATACACGCACAAGTGCCGGGCCTACTGAAAGGGGCAGCTCGGGGGAACTGGTCTGGTGGGGGAGGTCCGAGACAGAGCCACATGTTATAAAATAGCCATGTCCACATGCGCGTGCCGGGAACCGCGTGCACATGGACGCGCGCGCGCACTCCTTTTAAAATCCTCCTTTAAGGGAAATAAAAATCTTAACTAGCCTCTACTTTTATGACCCTCATTCATATTAAGTCCATGCCAATAAAGGGGGTTACATATCCTTTGAAACTCAGGCCAGACATAAGCAATACTTCCAGATGTGGCAGGATGTATTTATTATTGGTGGTGAATTTTTTCTTCATTTTCCATGTAAGTGCTTAGTGAAATTTGAAAATGTACAGTATATCTTTTAGGATCCTAAACAACTTAAAACTTTTCTTGATGCAAAAATTGCTTTATCTAATGCTAATGCCACCAATGAAGGACTCGTAAGCTCCGCTTTGCTTTTGTATTCTCCCTCTAGATCTGCCTTTTCTCTGTTAGTTTTTTCTTTATTTCTATGGCTTTAAATCAGCGTCCTGGTTTTTTTTTCGGATTCCCCCCTCCTATTTTGGGCTAAATGGAGGTTTATATGTGATTGAATATTTTGTATTTCTTTGGAGGTTTCTTTCTTTTTCTCTATCATCTCTGTAACCTATTTTCTGTACAAAAGATGATTTGTTATTATTTGTAAAAATTGAATAAATATAAAGGTTTTAAAAAAAGGTTATCCAGGTAATAGTAGCCAGATAACTTTAAACATTACCGGATATTCTTTTGAATATGGTCGATTATGTGGAACGTTTTTCTGCTACAAAAACCTTTCCTTCTCTTGCTGGCTTATCTGTGCATTTTGGGGGGTTGGGGAGTAGGGGAGGAAGATTCAGAATAGGGGTGGAATTGGGAGGAGGTATCGGGGCTGTTCACCCTCTACATAACAATTTTTTTCGGGGGAAATGGGAGGGTTCAGGGTTGTTCGCCCATTACATTAAAAACCAATATTCAGTAAGCCAGGTGAGGGCGACATTACCAAGGTAACTTTAGCCAAGTATATTTAGTGAGAGATTCGTCCTGCTGATTATTTGGCTACAGTTACCCAGATAACTTTGCTTCTGGCTAGCTTTACTGAATATTACATAAGAGCATAAGACTTGCCATACTGGGTCAGACCAAAGGTCCATCAGGCCCAGCAACCTGTTTCCAACCATGGCCAATCCAGGTCACAAATACCTGGCAGGATCCCATGCTGATTCTGCCCCTTTTCCCTGCATTTGGTTACCCCCCCCCCCCCCCCCCCCCGCCTTGTAGAGCATTACTGGAAAGGGAGCTAGCGAGGGCTGCTCTCCAGGGGCATACAGGCAGTTATGGTGGTCTGATAAACATGGCTTCCAGTGCCCTGTCCATACATAGTGGGCCTTCATATTAGAGGCACAGATAGTGGAGATCCTTCCCTACATTGATGGCTATGCAAATGAGGAGAGACTTGGATTGCCAGGAGATGTTATTAGATGCTGCTCTTTGGTGCAGTGGAGGGACTTTTGCAGATGTTCCAACAGGTGTGGGTGCAGCAGGCAATGCCCCAGTTTAGACCAGAACCTCATCAGCAGAAGGCCACAACTGGGGAAGCAGAGAATGTAACAGAGCTAAAAAAAAGCTGCAGATGTGCGTGAAGAGTATTTTATAACCTACACCTATACTTTATAAAATAGCTTGAATCTTTGCACGTGTTTATGGGCAAGCACACGGCCCTTTTAAAATCTACCCATTAATGTACTCTTACTAAACAGGCTTTGTAAAATAACCATGTTTCAGTTTTTCCAAAGAATGAGTTTCTTTTTGGAATCCATCTTTAAAACACCTTACCCTTTTTGTAAGTGTTAAAATCATCAGATGTGGAAACCTAGCGCGAACTACAGCTTGTTTGAAGAAGTATTAAAATAAATATTGCTGGCAGAGTAGTTTCTGCTTCATGTTCTGATTCTAATTTATTATAATAGTTCCACCTTCGATTGACTTGGACCAACCTTTAAGAAGGAATGGCTTGGCTTTACTTCATAACTGAGAAAGAAGAGTAAGAATTCAGCTATTTGAATTTTCATCAAAACTTATGCACTATTCCTTATCAATTTACAATCTAAAATCAATATAAAATAAAGATCAGTTGGTTCTTGCTCTGTGTTCAAACAAATTGATTATTATTGTAAAATATCTCATTATCAACTCTGGCAGCAGTCCTACGCCTTTTCTTTCTTTCTGCATTATACAATATAAAATATTACTTGTTTATGTATTTTGCACTTCATAAAAGCAGTTTAAAGTATCTCACCTTTATTGCCCCCCTCTGTAGTCAGTCCCCACCACCACTGTGTTCTTCCGATGTCTTGAAAATGTAGGAGTTGGCTCTGAGCATAAAGTCTCCCTAGGAACCGGATTTGTGCTTAGATGTTTGGTCTGCTAAACTGCTCTCCAGGCAGACAGTTCACCTGGAAATGAGAGATCACGTGCCCTGGGTGTGCAGCCTGCTGGAATCACAAAAACCTTTCGGGATTAGTATAAAAAATAATAAGAGAGAGCGAATTTTCTCTAAACTGCATGTCTTCTGTTCACTTGCTATTGATCAGCACATCCGACTCTAATGTATCCTGGCTATGGCACTGAGCCTCTTTCAGGGTGGACTAGAAGATGACTCAGTGCTGGGAGTGCAATCCGTGGCACTGGCCAGGCAGCAGCAGCCGGCGGGCCCCCTCCCGGAAGCGCTGGTCCTGAACACTGTAGATGATCGCATTCCAGCAGCTGTTGCTGGTCAGGATCCAGAAGGCGAAGAAGGAGAAGGTGCACCACTGATAGCCCAGCACGTTGCCCACCAGAAACACGGCGATAGGGGCAAAGGAAGCGGTGAAAGCAAGTGTCAGGATGCCGATCGTCTTGGCAGCCTTCAGATCGGAGCAGGGGAGCCTGAGGAGCCCCTGCTCGTTCCCTGCCAGCTGCTTCCTCCTCCTGGAGTACTGGCGGATTGCGGTGAAGGAGAGCGCGTTGATCACCAGCGTGGCCCCGAGAAGGCTGAAATCAAAAGCCGGGAAGAGCAGCAGGAGGTTCCAGGCGGAGGCAGGGGAGGCAGGGGCCGGGGCATAGTTGCACAGGCGGCTGCAGCGGTCGTACTCCACCACGATCCCTCCCCGGCCGAAGAGCAAAGGGCACAGGGCTAGGAAGAAGCTCGAGAGCCAGGAGAGCAGAATGAGGAGCAGCGTCCGGCGCCTGGTGAGCACCGCCTCCTTGTGCAAGGGCTTCAGGATGGCGACGCTCCTCTCCATGGCCAACAGGAAGACGGTGCTGATGGACACCAGAGTGCAGCCGGCGAAAACGGGACCGACCACGGCGCAGAGCGACCCCGAGGAGCTGCCGGAGGACGGCTCCCGGCTCCAGTCCCGGAAGGAGGAGTTGCCGGACAGGAGGGAAAGCTCGGCGTACACGGAGAAGGGCACCACCAAGACGCCCAGGGCCATGTCTGCCACCGCCAGGGAGATCCGCAGGTAGCCCTGAGAAGTGCGGAACTGCTTGGCGCTCAAGAAGACGGCCAGGCTGACCGAATTCCCGAATAAAATCGCCACGCTCAGAAGAATCATAAAGGTCACAACGAGGAGCCGGTTCGCCAAGGAGCAGCAGCAGAAGCCGCAGCTGGTCTGGTTCAAATCGTCTCTGGGCAGCATTGCCAACTTCCTCCCTCCCTGCAAGCAGAAAGGTTTTGATGGGACAGCGGAGGAGTTCTTCTTCTATCCCTGTCAGAGACGTCTGAGAGTTTCTGTGCTCGCCTGGGCTTGGAGCTGTGCGCGCACAGCAGTCACTTCTCCGATTTCTAGCCCGCTGCCAGGGCGTGGGGGTGGGAGGATCAGATCGATTCTGGGTGATGTGGCGAGGGAGAGAAACGGGGGGGTGAGGATGGATGCTAATTCCCCCGTCTTACGCTTTTAAAATAAGAATGCGAATTTTAAGTCGGAATTCCTCTTGTTTGTGAATAGAAATGTGGACCCTGCATTTTTTTTTTTTAGGGATCTTCATTTTCAGTTTTTATTTTATTTTTCCTAGGAATTTCAATGTCACAAAAAAAAAATCAGTGGAAAAATAAATTGTTATAATAAACAAGAGAAAAAAATCAGTGGAAACGCTACTTTTTCCTCTGATTTTCTTGTTATAATATTGAAATTCACAGGAAAACATAAAACCTGAAAGCAAGGTCCCTATATATTCTGTATGAACATGAATATAAATGCTAATTCGGATTCCTTATGCTTTGTAAATGAGAACTTGGATGCTACATTATGTATTGCTTGTGAATAATAAAGTGGATGTTAATTGGGATACTTTATGGATTCTGAATAGGAATGTGCACATTAATTCAGATTTCTTACAATTTGTAAATGAGAATATGAATACTAGTCCAGATTCTTTATAGTATTTATTTGTTTTTATAAATTTATAGCAGGAACTAGGTTTCCTCTTACTTTTCTAGATCTAATTTCTGAATAAATGGTTTCAAATAAAAGCCTCTGCAGTTATCCAAAATAAGAGTTACATTTAGAGAAAGGGCAAAACCTTTAAATGGAAGTTGTAGAACAAAAGGTCACCAATGAGGCTCCAAGGGAGCAAACTTAGGAGCATCATCACAAAATATTTTTTCATGAAAAGAGTGGTAGCAGCAGCCATCCATTTTAGGAGTGTTAGCTATTTAAATTATTGCAAAGCTTTGTGGTTAGACCTGTTACAACCGGGTGCTGGGAAGAACTACATTGGAGATCTTGCAGGCTCATCTATTTATTCCTCCCTTTGAGACAATTCAAAGTGCATTACATTGAGATAGCAGCCCTGGATTTGTCAATAGGCACCCATTATGTCTGTGCCTAGGATGGTAAACATTTAGATGGAGCAAGCTGGCTAATATTTGCCACCTTCCAGCTCTGCTGAATCTCATTCAGCAGAGAACAGCCCTCTGTTACCCTGTAACAGATCCTTGCAGAAGATGGGGGAGTGAAAATACCAAAAGTACCTAGAAATAACAAAATCCTAAATCTGTCCTTGGGTACTGTAGGTATTTCCCTACCCCCAGAGGATATACATTCTAAACTAGGGGTCATTTACTAAGCATTTTACCCACAGACATACAATGGGAGATAATGTTTAGTAAGTTTATACCTGAAGCAATGAAGGGTGAAGTAACTTGCCAGTGCCAGTGGGGTTTGAAGTCTTGCTTCCCTGATTTATAGCCTGCTGGCTCTAACCACTAATCTACATCTCCACTCAGCTACCCAGGAGGGTGGCATGCGAAGGAGAAGGATGATAAAATGGAGTTGGTTAAGAAGTGATATCCTTACAAGTGATTACACCAGGGGTGGTCAACTCTGGTCCTCAAGAGCCACAAATAAGGCTGCTTTGCAGGCTATCCACAATGAATATTCATGAGATGGATTTGCATGCAGAGACAGATTTGCATACAGTTGAAGCAAAACCATACTGATTAGTTGTGCCCCGAGGGCTGAGTTGAGAAGTACTGACCTAGAGAGCCAGCCCAGATTGTGGATATCCCGAAAACTTGACCAGCCAGGCAGTCCCTGATGACAAACACTGATCTAGGACAAGAATGGCAAACTCCAGTCCTCAAAAACCACAAATAGGCCAGATTGATTGATTGATTGATTGATTGATTTTATTTATTTAATTATTTATTTTATTTTGTTTTAAAACTTTTCTATGCCATCGCTAAGTTATATACCATCGCAACGGTTTACAAATAGGCACATAGACTAAGGTAAGTAAATGTAGGATATCGTACATTCTAACAGGTGCCAATGTACATTCTAACAGGTGCCAATGCATGAGATAGATTAACATGCACTCCCTCCATTATATACAAATCTATCTCATACAAATTCATTGTGGATATCCTGAAAATCTGGCCAGTTTGTGGCTCTCAAGGACTGGATTTGACCACCCCTGGCTTTCACTCTATGGCTGGCAGCTAGAATGTGTTCTTGGTAGTGTGGACAGGAATAACTGGGCAGACTGGATGGGCTAGCTGGTCCTTTTCTGTCATCATGTTACTTTGACAAAGCATAACTAAATATCCCATGTTACTTACTGTATATCAGAAACAAGTGCATAGTGCATGTAAAGAATTCTAGCCTAGCCTTACACTCAGCAATATGATCCTTGATTGTGCAGACAAAATACTGCATTACACATATTCTTACTATGTTTTTAGTGAACTGAGAACTAAGAACATAAGAAATTGCCATGCTGGGTCAGACCAAGGGTCCATCAAGCCCAGCATCCTGTTTCCAACAGAGGCCAAAACCAGGCCACAAGAACCTGGCAATTACCCAAACACTAAGAAGATCCCATGCTACTGATGCAATTAATAGCAGTGGCTATTCCCTAAGTAAAATTGATTAATAGCCATTAATGGACTTCTCCTCCAAGTACTTATCCAAACCTTTTTTGAACCCAGCTACACTAACTACACTAACCAAATCCTCTGGCAACAAATTCCAGAGCTTTATTGTGCGTTGAGTGAAAAAGAATTTTCTCCGATTAGTCTTAAATGTGCTACTTGCTAACTTCATGGAATGCCCCCTAGTCCTTCTATTATTCGAAAGTGAAAATAACCGAGTCACATCTACTCGTTCAAGACCTCTCATGATCTTAAAGACCTCTATCATATCCCCCCTCAGCCGTCTCTTCTCCAAGCTGAACAGCCCTAATCTCTTCAGCCTATCCTCATAGGGAAGCTGTTCCATCCCCTTTATCATTTTGGTTGCCCTTCTCTGTACCTTCTCCATCGCAACTATATCTTTTTTGAGATGCGGCGACCAGAATTGTACACAGTATTCACGGTGTGGTCTCACCATGGAGTGATATAGAGGCATTATGACATTTTCCATTCTATTAACCATTCCCTTCCTAATAATTCCTAACATTCTATTTGCTTTTTTGACTGCTGCAGCACACTGAGCTGACGATTTTAAAGTATTATCCACTATGATGCCTAGATCTTTTTCCTGGGTGGTAGCTCCTAATATGGAACCTAACATCGTGTAACTACAGCAACGGTTATTTTTCCCTATATGCAACACCTTGCACTTGTCCACATTAAATTTCATCTGCCATTTGGATGCCCAATCTTCAAGTCTTGCAAGGTCCTCCTGCAAAGTATCACAGTCTGCTTGTGATTTAACTACTCTAAATAATTTTGTATCATCTGCAAATTTGATAACCTCACTCGTCGTATTCCTTTCCAGATCATTTATATATACATTGAAAAGTCCAAGTACAGATCCCTGAGGCACTCCACTGTTTACCCTTTTCCACTGAGAAAATTGACCATTTAATCCTACTCTCTGTTTCCTGTCTTTTAACCAGCTTGTAATCCACGAAAGGACATCGCCTCCTATCCCATGACTTTTTAGTTTACGTAGAAGCCTCTCATGAGGGACTTTGTCAAATGCCTTCTGAAAATCCAAAGACACTACATCTACTGGTTCACCTTTATCCACATGTTTATTAACCCCTTCAAAAAAATGAAGCAGATTTGTTAGGCAAGACTTCCCTTGGGTAAATCCATGTTGACTATGTTCCATTAAATCATGTCTTTCTATATGCTTTACAATTTTGTTCTTGAGAATAGTTTCCACTATTTTTCCCGGCACTGAAGTCAGGGTCACTGGTCTATAGTTACCTGGATCGCCCCTGGAGCCTTTTTTAAATATTGGGGTTACATTGGCCACCCTCCAGTCTTCAGGTAGAATGGATGATTTTAATGATAGGTTACAAATTTTAACTAATTTTAACTAATTTTAACTAACTGTGATAAGGAGACACACAATGTACCAAATGCAAAAAGAACAAGCCCTCTCTATATTAAAAACTGAGGAAGTTCTTGAGAAAAACATTGCAGTATTACCAGAAAAGAGAGAAAAAACACAATGCATGCAGTATTTCAAGATCCATAACCAAAAGAAAAATCTAATTGAGATGGATAACTCTGTCAACAGTGGCACAACTACAAACAGAAAGAGTAAAGTGAATAACAAATCTCAACTAATATCTCATCAGGAGTCCAGGTAAAGCAATAACCTTAAAGAGAGTACCTGGAAGGCTATGACCACAAATGCTCATAGTTTGGGAAATAAAATCCCAGATCTGCAGGCCCTAATGGCTGAGGCAGAATTGGACATTGTTGCTATCACAGAAACATGGTTCACAGAATCTCATGAATGGGATACAACAATACCAGGCTACAACTTGTTAAGGAAGGACAGAGAGGATAGAAAAGGGGGAGGTGTGGCTCTTTATGTCAGAAACAACATCCAAGCATCTGAGCTACAAGGAAGTTGGGGTAAAGAAGAAGCTCTATGGGTCGACCTAAAAAAAGATGACGGAGTGTCCATTTATATTGGAGTGGTTTACAGGCCTCCAAACCAAAAGGAAGAGCTGGACAGAGATCTGATTGAAGACATCCATAAGATAGGTAAGAAGGGAGAAGTGGTGATCGTGGGTGACTTTAATATGCCAGATGTAGACTGGAAAATCCCATCTGCAGAAACTAAAAATAGTAGAGCAATAATGGATGCCATGCAAGTATCTTTGTTCAAACAAATGGTGTTGGAACCCACGAGAGAAGGTGCTATACTCGACTTATTGCTCAATAATGCAGATAATGTCTCAGATGTCCAGGTGGGCGCCCACCTCAGCAGCAGTGATCATCGAACGGTATGGTTTAATATCACTAATAGAATAGGGAAAAGAACCACAAAGACCCGAGTTTTACAGTTCAAAAACACAGACTTTGAGGAAATGGGAAAGTACCTGGAGGAAGAACTTAAAGGATGGGAGAACGAGAGAGATGTGGATCAGCAGTGGACCAATCTAAAAGGAGCAATCACCAAGGCAACTGCTCTATATGTTAGAAACATAAAGAAAAGCAAAATAAAATTGAAACCTATCTGGTTCTCAAAGGAGGTGGCTGACAAAATTAAAGCTAAAAGAACAGCATTCAAGAAATATAAAGGATCCCAAAGGGAGGAGCACAAAGAAGAATATTTGTATCAACTGAGGGAGACGAAGAAAACAATCAAGTTGGCAAAAAATCAAGCAGAAGAGAGGATTGCCAAGGAGATAAAAAATGGTGACAAAACATTTTTCAGATACATCAGCGAAAAGAGAAAGGTCCAAAGTGGTATAGTGAAATTGAAAGGTGGTAATGATCAATGTGTGGAGACAGACGAAGAAATGGCAGAAATATTAAACGAATACTTCAGCTCTGTGTTCACTAAAGAAGACCCTGGAGAAGGACCATCTCTACACAACAAGAAACTGGAGGGAAGTGGAATAGATGAAAATCCTTTTACAGTAGAAAATGTGTGGGAAGAGCTAAAGAACCTGAAAGTGGACAAAGCCATGGGGCCTGATGGGATTCATCCAAGGATATTGAGGGAGCTCAGAGATGTTCTGGCGGGTCCGCTGTGTGACCTGTTCAATAGATCCCTAGAAACGGGAGTGGTGCCGAGAGACTGGAGAAGAGCGGTGGTGGTCCCGCTTCACAAGAGTGGGAACAGGGAGGAGGCTGGCAACTACAGGCCGGTTAGCCTCACTTCGGTGGTGGGAAAAGTAATGGAGTCTCTGCTGAAAGAGAGAATAGTGAACTATCTACAGTCCGGAGAATTGATGGACCAGAGGCAACATGGATTCACCAGGGGAAGATCCTGTCAGACAAATCTGATTGACTTTTTTGACTGGGTAACCAAGGAATTGGACCAAGGAAGAGCACTCGATGTCATATACTTGGATTTCAGCAAAGCTTTTGATACGGTTCCGCACAGGAGACTGGTGAATAAAACGAGAAGCTTGGGAGTGAGTGACAAGGTGGTGACCTGGATTGCAAATTGGTTGACGGACAGAAGACAATGTGTGACGGTAAACGGAACCTTCTCTGAAGAGAGAGCGGTTTTAAGTGGTGTACCGCAAGGATCGGTGTTGGGACCGGTCCTGTTCAATATCTTTGTGAGCGACATTGCGGACGGGATAGAAGGTAAGGTTTGTCTTTTTGCGGATGACACTAAGATCTGCAACAGAGTGGACACGCCGGAAGGAGTGGAGAGAATGAGACGGGATCTAAGGAAACTGGAAGAGTGGTCGAAGATATGGCAGCTGAGATTCAATGCCAAGAAGTGCAAAGTCATGCATATGGGGAGCGGAAATCCAAATGAACTGTATTCGATGGGGGGGGAAAGGCTGACGTGCACGGAGCCAGGAGAGGGACCTTGGGGTGATAGTGTCTAATGATATGAAGTCTGCGAAACAATGCGACAAGGCGATAGCAAAAGCCAGAAGAATGCTGGGCTGCATAGAGAGAGGAATATCGAGTAAGAAAAGGGAAGTGATTATTCCCTTGTACAGGTCCTTGGTGAGGCCTCACCTGGAGTACTGTGTTCAGTTCTGGAGACCGTATCTACAAAAAGACAAAGACAAGATGGAAGCGGTACAGAGAAGGGCGACCAGGAAGGTGGAGGATCTTCATCGCATGACGTACGAGGAGAGATTGAAGAATCTAAATATGTACACCCTGGAGGAAAGGAGGAGCAGAGGTGATATGATACAGACTTTCAGATACTTGAAAGGTTTTAATGATCCAAAGGCAACGACAAACCTTTACCATAAGAAAAAAATCAGCAGAACCAGGGGTCACGATTTGAAGCTCCAGGGAGGAAGATTCAGAACCAATGTCAGGAAGTATTTCTTCACGGAGAGGGTGGTGGATGCCTGGAATGCCCTTCCGGAGGAAGTGGTGAAGACCAGAACTGTGAAGGACTTCAAAGGGGCGTGGGATAAACACTGTGGATCCATAAAGTCAAGAGGCCGCCAATGAAGAGTGGGTGACTCGCCAGAATGATGGCTACTGCCTGGAGACAATACCCTTATTCAATAAACATACACATGGTTACTGTGACTCCAACATCACTCTAAGCTTCAACAGCAAGAGGAAATGTGGAAAAAAGGATTTGCACTCACAAAGACGGGAGTAGCTGGCTTGTTACGGCGGTTACTACCCCAAACCAAATATCCAAATTACTACCTCCACCTTCCTCTATTCCTGATGCCTTTCAACTAGCTTGATCACTCCATTCTTATACTTCACTTCAATGCATATCCAGCATAGTTCTCTGCTTCAACAGCAGGGGAAAGAAAAACTGTTACTTCACACATCCAGCAGAGCTCTCTGCTTAAACGGCAGGGGAGAAGAAAAAAGGATTCACACTCACAAAGCGGGGAGTAGCTGGCTTGTTACGGCGGTTACTACCCCAAACCAAATGTGCCTGATACTTCACTTTCAATGCATATCCAGCATAGCTCTCTGCTTCAACGGCAGGGGAGAAGAAAAAACTGATACCTCACGCATATCCAGCATAGCTCCCTGCTTCAACGGCAGGGGAGAAGATAAACAACCAATAAGGGCTGTATAACATAATCTGGGTAAAAACAAATAAGCATGGGTGTAGCTTGCTTATTGCGGCGGTTACTACCCCTACTACCTCTAACTACTCAAGCTAGATATTTCACTTGGATGCAGCTCCATCACCGCTCTCTACATTAATGGTTGGGGTGGAAGGGAATTAGAACCAAGAGCTAAGAGAAACAGATAAGTATGAGGAAAGAAATGAGGGAAGCTTGCTGGGCAGACTGGATGGGCCATTTGGTCTTCTTCTGCCGTCATTTCTATGTTTCTATGTTTCTATGTTTCTATAATAGATCAGAAATTTCATTTTTTAGTTCCTTCAGAACCCTAGGATGCATACCATCCGGTCCAGGTGATTTGCTACTCTTTAGTTTGTCAATCTGGCCTACTACATCTTCCAGGTTCACAGTGATTTCGTTCAGTTCGTCTGACTCATCACCCCTGAAAACCATTTCTGGAACTGGCAGCTCCCCAACATCCTCATTAGTAAACACGGAGGCAAAGAATTCATTTAGTCTTTCTGCAATGGCCTTATCTTCCCTAAGAGCCCCTTTAACCCCTCTGTCATCTAGAACTAGAACTGTCCCTTTTCAGAAATAAAATTGATTTCAAAATAACTGATTGAAATTTTTTTTTAATATAGAGATAGAAGTACATGTTTTCTCTTGAAACAAGCCAGAAAGAAAAGAGTGGCAGCCAATAAAGTTTGTGTGTGGATATTGTGGCAAGATGCTTGTTTAATACCTTAGGGCCAGATTTAAAAGCCCTACGCGCGTAAATCCATAGGGCTTCGAAAAAGGTGCAGGGAGGGGACAGAACAGGGCGGTCTGGAGCGGGGCAGGGCTGGATGCAGGCGCAACAGGTAGAATAAAGGTTGGGTTAGGGGGTGGGAGGATTAGGGGAAGGGAGGTTAGGTTAGGGGGTTAGGAAATTCCCTCCCAAGCCGCTCCAAAATCAAAGTGGTCTGAGAGGGAAAGGGTGAAGGCCACAGGCGTTGGCGCGCGCATGTTACAAAATCAGGTGTCCATGTGTGCACGCCGGGTAGCGTGCGCACATGGACGCCCACGCGCAATTTCTTAAAATCTACCCCTTATGTTCCAATCCATGCGTTGAGGTCTGGAGGGAAGACTGTTTGATTCTCCCTTCTGAAACAAGATTAGTTAACAATAGGTATTGGGATTTTTTCAGCATATCTCCACAGCTCTGGAAAAGTCTAGCTATTCTGTATTGTGTGTGTATGCTTTTTTGTATTTTATATTTATTTGCATATTCTTACTTTATATTATGTAATTGTTTATTTTACTGTATTATGTCTTATTTAATTTTGTTTATATTATTTGATGAGGTTACCTTTTTGGTCAATTTGAAAGAGCAGACTATAATTAAGATTTGGATTTTGAGAAAGAGGTGTGAATGGGAAAGCAGGGGGGATATTGTAGCAGAGTCTACCAAAGTTGATATTCACCAGAAAAATGCTGTGATGCGCTGTGGCCATCGCGGTACTGTCTCTTTAAAACGAGCCAGAAATGGCTTCGAAGTGGACATTTTTAAAACTTTTCCTGAAACTTAGATAAGGAACAGGAAACAACGTGGCACAGGCTGGTTCCTATGATTTTCCATATGAGGAAACAATAAACACTACATTTTTTTCTTGTAGGAAATAATCGAAGCCAGCTGGACTTAGTCCTACTTTGAGCAGGGAGCAAATAAATGTGGGATGGAACCCTCAGCAAGGTAAATAAAAGCCATGAACCTAGATGGATGAATAACTCTTTGTGAGTAGGGCCAGAGACAGAGTGGAGTCCATAAAAACAGAAACATGATGGCAGCAAAAGGCCATATGGCCTAGTTAGACTGCCCAGCCACAACAATCCCTCAGAGATCCTCTGTGTTTATCCCAGGCTTTCTTGAATTCATATTTATTTATTTATTTGATGTTCTGCTTTTTTCAGACACTTTAAAGAGAACTACATTCAGTTATACTGCCCTTGTCTCTACAGGGAGGCTGTTCTATGTTTCCATTACCCTTTCTGTAAAGAAATATTCCCTTAGATTACCCCCTAGTGTACTATTCTATCTCCACAAGGGCTTTCCTGTTTATTCACCGTTGTCCTACTTTTACAGTGTCCAGCTTCCACAGCAGCTTTTCTGTTTCTGTTACTAATGTTGTTGTTCATGCTTTACTTTGCATATTTTCTGCGATGGCTGTTATACTATCAACCGATGGTCAGCTTGCACGTTCACAGCTTCTGCTGTATTCAGTAGAAATGACATTGAAGGGTTAACTTCTGACTGAAGTAGAGGTTTTTGGGAGTTTCTTGCCTCCATGGTTCTTTTTTAGCCATCTCTGGTCAGGCCTATGTGAATCAGTAGCTAACCTGACCAATCTTTCATAATTATTTTAATTTTACCTGTCCTTATTTCTGTGGCCCAGACTATGCTAGTCATTTTAATCTTCAGTCTATACACAGTAAGACTTTGTTATTTATTTTACCTAGTAATAAAGTTTGGAGTTAAAGAAGCAGCCTCCTCTGCCTGCAAGTATCTGTTAAAGCTGTGCATAGGAAACACATACTCCCTATCACTTTCATGACCCCGTTTTCTAAAGCCTCATTTGCTTTTCAAGAGGCCCACCTCCTCTTTATGGAAACCTTGGAGGTATTTAAATCTCTCTCTCTTGATCTGAACAAAATCACAGTGAACCTGGAAGATGTAGTAGGCCAGACTGACAAACTAAAGAGCAGCAAATTGCCCAGACCAAATGGCATACATCTTAGGACTCTGAAATGAAATTTCAGATCTATTACTAGTATTTTGTAACCTGTCATTAAAATCATCCATTGGGGGCAGAGCAAGATGACTGCCTGAGCTTAGACAATGTTATGTTTTAGTAAGAATGTGAACCCTGGGCTGAGATGAGAGATGTCTCCGCCCACAGGGAGGAGCCCTGTGAGCCTCACCGTCAGCAGGCGGAGTCTCAGTGGCATGAGACACAGCTAGAAAAAGAGACTTTATTATGAAGGAAGGAAAAAGTAATGTCCACAGAATTGGAGATATAGTAGTACAGTCCTCAGCAATGGGGAATACCCAGAGCGAGACCACAGATGAGAAGATCCGGTAGTGACCTGCGGAGCAGGGTACACTGAGGATCCTCTCTGACAAGTGTAGGTACCTCAGGAATACAGATCTGGTAGTGGCCCGTGGAGCGAGCTACACCGAGGATGTCTGTACAGTAGATGTTGAAGAACTGGTAGAGATGCTGGAACCCGGAAGTGGCTCCTGTAGTTGGTGTGTCGATATTCTGCAGAGGCTTCTACTGAAGAAAGGTGGTAGTGGCCCAAGACTTGGGGTACACCAAGTGAAATCCTCAATACAGTTCATATAGTAGAAGTCAATAGAGGTACTCACAATATATGGTTCCTGGAGAGAGAGAGAGACCTGAGAAGCAGGTCTAGTAGCAGTCAGGCAGGTATGCCCTCTGAGGAGCAGATAGCCGGGAAAGAAGGGGAGCCCCCTAGGAGTGGGTACTCAGAGCGTTAGATGCCAAGACCAATGTCTGGAACAGGAAGTCCTTGAATGAGGTGGATTCAGCAAGACGGAACTCCTTGCTAACTCGAAGAAGGCAAGGGCCGGTCAATTAAATACACTAGCAGGTTGACGTCATCGGGAGGGGACACCCCCTGAGGTTCCCGCCATGACGTGCTCAAAAGAGGCCCTTGCGTGCATGCCTAGGTAATTCTGGGTCCAAGATGGAGAGTCTGTAGCGCCCACCCTGTCCCGGGAATGCCGGGTATTCTTGTCCACGGGATGATACTTCAATATGAAATCAATTCGTTTAAAAAATAGGGACCAGCGAGCTTGTCTATGGTTCAAGCGTTGCACATGACATAGGTATTCAAGATTCTTGTGGTCGGTGTAAACTGTTATCTGGTGTTGTGCACCTTTGAGCCATGGGCACCATTCTTCAAATGCCAATTTGATAGCAAGTAGCTCCTTGTCTCCTATCCCATAATTCCGCTTGGCAGGAGAGAAACGCCAAGAGAAGAAGGAGCAGGGATGTAACATGTGGGTGTCATTGTGTTGACTAAGGACAGCACCAACTCCAATGTCCGAAGCATCCACCTCGACAATGAATGGTCTTTGGGGATTTGGATGGCGTAGACATGGTTCCTGAATAAACGCTTCTTTAAGTTTCTGAAAGGCGGGCAACGGCTTCTGTAGACTAATGAGAGGGATTGGTTCCCTTCCGCGTCATGGCTGTAAGAGGTGTGGCAAGGTGGAATTGTGATGAATGAAGGACCTGTAGCAGTTCGTGAATCTGAGAAATCTTCGCAAAGCCTTAAGACCAGTAGGTTGGGGCCAGTCCCGGATGCTTTTGGTCTTTTGCGGGTCCATTTGGAATCCCTGGCTGGATTCCACATAGCCAAGAAATGTAACGGATTCCTGTTGGAAAGAACATTTCTCTAATTTGGCACAGAGGTGGTTATCCCTAAGTCTTTGGAGGACATTGGTGACATTTTCTTGATGGCTCTGTAGTTTTTGAGAAAAAACCAATATGTCGTTGAGATATACTATTACACAACTGTACAACATGTCCCTGAAGATTTCATTCATCATGTTTTGAAATACAGCTGGGGCGTTGCAAAGGCCGAAGGGCATGACTAAATATTCAAAATGGCCGTCGCGGGTATTAAATGCTGTTTTCCATTCATCACCCTGGCGTATTCGGATCAAGGTCCAGCTTTGTGAATATTTTGGCCCCTTGGAGCCGATCAAAGAGTTCAGAGATCAATGGATAGCGGTCCTTCATGGTGATCTCATTTAAGCTGCAGTAGTCTAAACATGGGCGAAGGGATCCATCCTTCTTACCCACAAAAAGAATCCGGCCCCGGCTGGAGATTTAGAAGGCCAAATGAAGCCCTTCGCCAAGATCTCTTGAATATAGGTTGACATAGCCTGAGTCTCTGACAGAGAAAGTGGGTACACCCTTCCTCTGGGAGGTTCGGAATTAGGTACTAAGTTGATGGCGTAGTCAAAGGATCAGTGAGGGGGCAGAGTATCTGCTGCCTTCTTAGAGAATACGTCTTGGTAGGATGAATATTTCTGAGGTAGGCCTGGAAGGGAGGTGGTAGAGGTTAGGCACGGCATGGGAGTGACCACTTGTAGACATTTCCCATGGCAGTCTCTTCCCCATTGGGATAATTCCAAAGTGTTCCAATCAATCTGGGGTGAGTGCGTCTGTAACCAAGGTATTCCAAGTATTACAGGGTGTATAGCTTTATCCAAGACCAGGAAGGAGATGGTCTCCGAGTGGAGCGACCCTGTGCGGAGATGAATAGGTTGAGTAGAATAAGTGACCTCACCAGGAAGTGGCTCGCCATGTACGGATGATAGCAGCAGTGGCGTAGGTGTCCTGACGGTGGGGATTCGTAGGTGCTCTACGAGTTGTCTGAGTATGAAGTTTCCCCCAGCACCGGAGTCCACTAGGGTTAATATGTGGAATTCGAGTGTATTCGAAATGATGGAGACTGGAAGAGTCAGTGGAGGAGATGGAGAAGTTAGACTTAGGAGGAGTCCTCCGGAAGATCCTAAGTCTGTGAGTGTCCCAGACAGATAGGACAGGAGAAGACTGCATGGCCAGGTTGCCCACAATACATGCAGAGGCCTAATCTTTTACAATAACACCTCTCCTTGGCTGTTAGGTGGCTGCAGCCTAATTGCATGGGTTCTTCCTCCTCGATACTGGGTATGGAAGTGGTTTGTGTAACCGGAGCAAGACAAGAGCGTGGAACTCACAGTGTCATCTTCTTAGGACCCTTTATTTCTTGCGAGCGCTCACGCAGACGACGATCAATTCGTCCCGCAAGATCAATGAGGGAGTCCAAGGTATCAGGGAGCTCACGGGCTGCTAATTCGTCTTTGATGCGATAGTTAAAACCTTCCAGAAAAATAGTCCGCAGACAACCCAGGTCCCAAAGCAACTCGGAAGACAAGATTTTAAACTCAATAACATAATAGTCAGTCAGAGGTTTGGTACCTTGTTGAAGGTGTATGAGTGCAGATCCAGTGATGGTCTTACAAACGGGGTCATCAAACACTGAACAAAACAGAGTAAGGAAACCCGTCAAATCATGGAGGATAGGATCATTACGCTCCCAGAGAGGAGAAGTCCAGACCAGGGCTTTCCCGTCTAAAATAGACAGGATGTACGTGGTTTTGGACACTATGTCTGGGAAATAGGTAGGCTGTAAGAAGTGCATACAGCACTGGATCAGGAAGCCTCTGCTTAATAGTGGATCACCTGTAAATGAGTGGGTGCAGGCAAGGGCACAGAAAGTCTTACAGGTCCAGCAGGTGAAAAGGCGGTAGCCTTGTCAGGCAGAGATGCAGCATTCAGTCGAGAACATAAGAACATGCCATACTGGGTCAGATCAAGGGTCCATCAAGCCCAGCATCCTGTCTCCAACAGTGGCCAATCCAGGCCACAAGGACCTGGCAAGTACCCAAAAACTAAGTCTATACCATGTTACCGTTGCTAGTAATAGCGGTGGTTATTATCTAAGTCTACTTAATTAATAGCAGGTAATGGACTTCTCCTCCAAGAACTTATCCAATCCTTTTTTAAACACAGCTATACTAACTGTACTAACTACATCTTCTGGCAACAAATTCCAGAGTTTAATTGTGCGTTGAGTGAAGAAGAACTTTCTCCGATTAGTTTTAAATGTGCCACATGCTAACTTCATGGAGTGCCTCCTAGTCTTTCTATTATCCAAAAGAGTAAAAAACCGATTCACATTTACCCGTTCTAGACCTCTCATGATTTTAAACACCTCTATCATATCCCCCCTCAGCCGTCTCTTCTCCAAGCTGAAAAGTCCTAACCTCTTTAGTCTTTCCTCATAGGGGAGCTGTTCCATTCCCTTTATCATTTTGGTCGCCCTTCTCTGTACCTTCTACATTGCAATTACATCTTTTTTGAGATGCGGCGACCAGAATTGTACACAGCATTCAAGGTTCAGTCTCACCATGAAGCGATACAGAGGCATTATGACATTTTCCGTTTTATTCACCATTCCCTTTCTAATAATTCCCAACATTCTGTTTGCTTTTTTGACTGCCGCAGCACACTGAACCGACGATTTCAATGTGTTATCCACTATGATGCCTAGATCTCTTTCTTGGGTAGTAGCACCTAATATGGAACCTAACATTGTATAACTATAGCATGGGTTATTTTTCCCTATATGCATCACCTTGCACTTGTCCACATTAAATTTCATCTGCCATTTGATGCCTAATTTTCCAGCAATTTATCACAATCTGCTTGTGATTTAACTACTCTGAACATTTTTGTATCATCTGCAAATTTGATTACCTCACTTGTCGTATTTCTTTCCAGATCATTTATAAATATACTAGCCGTTAAGCCCGTACCAATGGCCTACATTAAAAACATTTTTTCGGTCCATTTCCCTCCCCCTCATTCTCTCTTCCACCTCCCATCCCCATTCTCCCTCCCACCTCTATTCTTCCTCCCACTCCCTCTCACCTTCCCCCTCACCTCACTCTCTCTCCCCTCCCCCCTTCCCTCAGTCACTCCCCCCCCCCCTCAGTCACTCCTCCCCTCCCCTCTCAGCTCATTCACAACCCGTTCGGATGGCACAGATAGAAGATCTCTGGGGGGGTCCCCCCCCCCCTCGCGTGCACCGCCATCGCCACTGCTACTGCTCCTCCCAGAGCCATTTTTGTTAACAGACAAGCTCTGACTGATGTGCTCGGATGCGCATGCACGGTAGAGCTGCTCTCTACTGCGCATTTGCGGCACATCGGTCAGGGCTCCTTTATCTAGTAGATTGAAAAGTAAGGGTCCCAATACAGATCCCTGAGGCACTCCACTGCCCACTCCCTTCCACTGAGAAAATTGTCCATTTAAATCGTACTCTCTGTTTCCTGTCTTTTAGCCAGTTTGTAATCCTCGAAAGGACATCGCCACCTATCCCATGACTTTTTATTTTTCCTAGAAGCCTTTCATGAGGAACTTTGTCAAATGCCTTCTGAAAATCCAAGTACACTATATCCTACAGGTTCACCTTTATCCACATGTTTATTAACTCCTTCAAAAAATG
>NW_021821349.1:0-80991 GCF_901001135.1 Rhinatrema bivittatum | reverse complement strand
TTCAGGATATCCACAATGAATATGCATGAGATAGACTTGCATGTACTGCCTCGTATGCAAATCTTTCTCATGCATATTCATTGTAGATATCGTCACAATCATTGTTCTAGAGCCTCCTTTCCATTGAAACCTTTGAGATATTTAAATGTCTCTATCATATCTCACCTTTCCTCTAGGGTATACATGTTTTAGATCTTTAAATATATTCCTATATGCTTTAGAACAAAGACCACTGATCAATTTAGTAGTCACCCTCTGGACTGACTTGAAGCAGTTTATATCCTTTTGAAGGTGTGGTCTCTTGAATTGTACACAATTTTCCAAATGAGGTCTCTCAAAGACCTATACAGGGGCAATGTCACCTCCCTTTTTCTGCTGATCATTCATCTCCCTATGCAGCAGAGCATCTTTCTGGCTTTTGCTGTTGCTTTATTCACCTGTTTAACCACCTTAAGATCATCAGATACAATCGCCCTCAGATCCCTCTCTTCTTTTGTGCCTTTGGTTTTTGCAAACTAAATGCATTACTCTACATTTTTTAGCATTAAATCTTAGCTGCCAGTCTCTAGACCATTCCTCAGCTTTGCTAGATCCCTCCTCATGTTTTCCACATCTTCTTGGCTATCTACCCTGTCGCAGATTTTGGTATCATTGGCAAAAAGACAAACCTTTCCTGACAATCCTTCTGCTATGTTGCTCATGAAAATATTGAAAAGAACCAACTTCAGGACTGATCCGTGATGCATACCTCAAGTAATGCCCTTTCCTCAAAGTAAACTCCATTTACTACTACCCTTTATCGCCTTCCACGCTGCCAGTTTATACCCAGTCAATCACTCTCGATTCCATACCAAGGGGCCGATGCAATACAATGTGCTCAGCCAAGTGCACTGTATAACTCGCAGTCGGACACGGGATAAATAGGCACTAGTCCACCCCCTAATGCAGTAGGGGGATTAGCGCCTATTTAACATGCGTCCTCTGTTTTCATAACCTGCCTGGCAGACAGGCAGGTTATGAAGACCAAGGCCAAGTTTACCGGTGTCGGTCTTCATAACTGGCAGCTGTGATGGGTCGCGTTAGCAAGGAGGCGCTAAGGTCGCGCAAGTGACCCTAGTGCCTCCTTCCTAGCACAACCCCCTAATTTACATATTGCATGGCGCCCCCCCCCCCCCCCCCCTTGTGGGCGCCATGCATGCATTAAGAAAGCGGGCGCTGAAAAGTCAGCGCCCGCTTTCCGCGAACATTATTGCATCGGCTCCCAAGGCTGCTCAATTTATTTCTAAGTCTCCTGTGTGTCAAAGGTATTAACTGAAATCAAAGTACACTACATCTAGCACTTTCCCTTGATCCAACTATCTGGTCACCCAATCAACTAAATCAATCAGATTCATCTGCAATAAAGATGTATTTAGAACAGTACTAGACTGGGCGGCAGGATTCTTCTAGAATGAGAAGATCCCCTTGAACAACTTCTGCTTTCGCCACTACCAGAAAGAACCCCGGTAGCAGTAGCTAGCAAGCAATCAAAGCCTTCTAGGGATTCAGTGAATCCCCAAACCTACTTGCCAATTTTTTTTTATTTTTTTTTTATTTTGTTGAGTGGTGGGCGTCATTGGTCCATGCAGGTCGATAAAGGCTGAATCGACCTGCCCAGGCCCCAAAAAAGATGAGGACTGTGGGGCATTGACGGTCATCAGAGCCTGCAGGTCACCTCACCAAGGCACTCCTTTCTGTGCTGGACGCAGCGCAGGGGAGAAAAATTAGAAGAAAGTGAAAGGGGAGTTCAGGACAACTTGGCCTTCCGTCAGAAAGAGGCTTATCACTCACATTACTGTGCTGGTAAAGAAAAAAATGGAGCTCAGCTGCCAGGGATGCTGCTCACTAAAAAAAAAAATGGATTGTAGAGCTGATCTTAGAACTCTTTTATTTTCTTTCCCTATGATATTATCAGAAAATTAGATGGTGACTGTCAAATAATGCAACAAGAATGAAGTGGGTAGCAACAGTTATTAAATATTGAGATTGTAAATCCTTGAATTTTTAAATTTATATGTAAGCATCATCAGTCATCTGCTTTTAATGTGCCATACTTTCAAAGCATTGCGGGACAATATCTAATAATTCATCTCATATATGTCCAAATGATGTCCATATCTTTAATGGCTTTAAAACTGAAAGGAGTGCACTGACTCAATAAGACCCACTGCGATGCAGCAGTGATATGGCTGATTGAAAAGGCCATGCAGAACAAAACAGCAGCACGGATCTTTATCCATAATAGCTACATTCTTTGGAGCTGCCGTCCAGCGAGTGCTATTGTGGATAAGATTTGTGCAGCTGTTTTTGTTCTGCATAGTCCTTTCCAGCAACCATATCATAATTATACTGCTCTTGGCCTTGTTCAGGTCAGTGTACTGTATTCAGCAGGTAAGAAGCACTGCTTGCTTTCTCATGGGTGGGAGGGGATGACTCAGGAAGACAGCTGATTACACACCAGTGGGGGAGAGAGAGGACAGATGATTGGGGGGGGGGGAGTGGAGAAAATTGATGGCTGCTCCAGGACCAGACGGGGGAGATGCTGACAATGTCTGGATCCCAGCCAGAAAGGAGGAGAGCATGCTGGGATGAAGGAGAAAGAAAGAGTAAAGAGTGTCTGGAGGTAGGGGAAGGGAGGAGGAGGAGGAGGAGGAAGGGTAGGGGATAGTGCTGGGAAGGAGGAAGTAGAGAAAAAGAAAATAGAGGGGAAAGCAGCCAAAAGTAAAGAGAAAAATATTAAATTCCTCCAAAAGTACAAGAGGAAGAAAACCAGCCTAGACCTGCATGCCAGAATAAAAGAGCGTGTTTTATAACTCTGTGGCCTGCCCATATGTGTGCGTTGCTACAGGTGTGTGGGTCTTACAAGTTGCTTTTGGAAGGGGGTTAGGCCGGAGAGGCAGTGGAGGGTGGTTGAGTGGGGGATGTGAGAGGTGAAGTGTGTTTTAAGTTGAGGGGGGCGTGTGTGGAGGGGAAAAGAGAGAGAGAAAATGTTGGAGGAGTGGTGGGTGAAGAGGAGTGTATCTGTGACTGGCAAACTTTGTGGGGTGCCCCAGTCACAGATTTCCCTCTGACTCGGGAAAATTAAATGATTTGCATTCAGTTTTTGAATAAATCCCAAATTGTTATGGTTGATTCAAAATAAATCGTTTTCGAATTCGCAAACAGATTTTGTAATTCTTTATTTTTTGCTTTTATTTTTAATTACTCTTATTTAAAAAAAAAAATGCATTAACTTTGTGTGCAGCAATGATGTGAACCCAGCGTTGGGGTGCACAGCGACCTGAACATTGGGGAAACCCTGTCCGGGTCTATGCTCATCCTCCTGCTGCCCAGGCGCAAGCACTCGTGCCTCGGCGCCTGCTCAACCCTATCCCTGCTGGGCCACCCATGACCCTGTCCCACCCTTGCACATCCCTAGCTTCTGCCAGCCTGCTGCACTCTTTGGCACGTTTACTGAATGCCCGTCTGTGAATGCCACCACGTGCCACTGCCCAGGAGCAGGGGCCACGACTTGGCCCCAGCACTCCCACTCCCCGAATCATACTAGCCAGCGGCACGGGGGTTACATTTATTTGTATGTTTAATAAGAAATCATTTAGAGCCTGATTTGCTAAGGCTTTTTTTTTTTCTCATTTAGTGTCTGTGGGGATTAAAAAGCAATAGTAAATCAGGCATTTAACCTTTTTTACCGTGATATTTGAGAAGGTACAAACTTAGTTTATTTTCTTGCTCCGAGTGCTGAAGAGGCTCTTTTAACTTGGCAAAATAAGCACCTGGGTGATTCCTTGTTTTGTTTCAGAACCTATGTTTTGGTCGGGCAGTGATAGAAGAAATAGTCAGATATTGAATATCTGTCCTGTATTTTTGAAGGGAACCTCCACAAGGAGCTCACCATCTTGCCAAAAGTCTGGATGATGCGTTGGCTCTTCTGGAGACACCAGAGCTATCCAATAAAGTAGACCAAGTCTGGATCATTGGAGGCAGTTCCCTTTATAAGGTAGAGTTGGAATACTATCATATTATTAAAATGGAAATATGAAGCTATTTTTTTGTGTATGTATATGTGTGTGTGTGTGTTATATAATCCTCAAACTGCTTGTATGCATGATAGATGATAAAGTACACTGTATATGAACTTTGCTTTTCCTTTTCTCTCTTCCTGTACCTGCAATTCAGTCTTTTTTATTTATGCAGTAACTAATATAGAAAATGTTGAACATTCTGTACTGAGTGATCGTAGATGCCTGTTGAGAAAGGAAATGCTGAAAAGATGAGGACCTGTGATATTGTAATGGCTTCTGGTGTGCTGCTTCCAGTGATAGAAATGTCTTTTTCTTCCCTGAAACCCACCATATTCTCTGTCGCGTACGGTGACTCCTGGGAACTGAGCAAACTCAGGTCACGTGGAGCCTTGATCAGGATAGTAGCATGCAGCATGGGCTTCTGTGTTCGTAATGTATCATTTTGCTGTAAGATCTTTTCCTCAGTGCTGATTCTCTCTGGGTGATAGAGAAAGAGGCAAATAAAAGCGAATCCCAGATGACTTCTCTGCAAATGGAGTAGAGTTACTATTTAATTTCCTCTTTCCTTTGATTCGTAAATGCAAGAACAAGGTGAGGGAGTTTCCCTTCAAACCCTCTCAACCTTGTCTGCTTCGGCAGACATTGATGGTTGAGAATCTGTGTCCTGTGTTCACATCCTCACTCGATGGGTCTGGCGCCAAATTAAAAACTGCAGCACAGTTGGACGCTGAGGTTTTTCCTTAGTCTGAATGAAAGAGCTGTTCTTTCGAAGCCAGAATTTGGTGCAGCGGCCCCGTTGAGAATGCCACAGGACATATTGGTGCTGTGTGTGAATCCCGTGGAGGCAGCAGTGACCCAGCTGCCATGGTAGATTTGGAAAGGAAACTGATTCAAATGCAGAAACCACAAGAGGCGCCTTGAGCCTGGGCTTGGAGTTGGTAGGGTGAGAGAGCAGGGACCCTCGGGCAGCAAGATATGATATCATTCTCTGTGATTACAGAAGCATTGCACTTTCCTTTTGGGGTGATTTTATTTTGGGTTGGGAGAGCAACCTGCCAATATGACTTCAGAATCTTATCTGGTCAACCTTTGGTCTTGCTAGTGTAGCCCCTGTCTTGATCTGGTCCCGGACACAGGCGCTCCTGGTGGGGAGGTTCATGGCTTAGAGCAGGACCCGTGACCTCCAGGGAGTTACCGCACAGATGGAAATGTTCGTTTTAAGGCCTTTAGAGTTTCTTCTTTCCTGGGCACTTCACTCATCAGTCCAGCTACACAGCAGAATACCACTCGGGATTTTCTATTCAAAATAAAATTAAAAGTTCTTTTACTGGCCCTGAAGATGGCAAACACAAAGCACAAAAATAGGACACACTGAGGCTAGAGCAGCACGCTGCAAAAATGTCCTCCCAAAAAACCGCATACAGAAAATAAACTCTGTCTCCTTCAGTCCTCTCCCAGACAAGTCTGCTCTTAGGGGCAGGGACCCTTTCTTCCCTGGGTCTTCCCCCAACACCTGTTCGGCGGGGCAGCTATCCTCCTTTCTTTCAACAGCTCCTTGCATTCTGATGAGCTTCTCGTTGAATTAAGTCAGATAGGCGTTCTCACAGCAACTCTTCTCCATTGGATAGCTTCCACTTCTCCTCCAAGAACTTTCTCAGGAACGAATGTGGTATCCTCCTTCACCTCTCCTCCCAAGGCAACATCATGCCTGTACATGACAATGTGCTAGGCGTTCGCTCCTTCGGCCTTTGTCCCAGAAAGCCCTAGCCAGTTCTGTCCTGGGGTTCCAGCTACCTTCCCTAGGCAGGAATAAATTCCATTTCTTCTCTCTCCTCGAGCCTTGCCTATGGAGGGAGCTGGCCTTCTCACTTACCCCTCTGTGGAGAGATGGGCATACCAGGCGACGGGCCGCAGAGTTGCTTTCTCTTGGTTCAACTTAAAAAAAAAATATGGATTTTTCAGGACTTGTATAAGGCTGCTCGGGAATGGAGAAAATATTTATAGCCTTGTGGCAGAAGGCTCTATTGCAAAGTGCTACTTTCCTGATCAGCTCTCAGTGTAAATGTTTGCTTAAGAATAATAAGGTCAGTTGTGTGTGTTTTGTCCTGCTGAACTGCAATGTTTCTAGTTGTAAAGAAAGTGGGTGGTGGCTCTCATTTTGCTTGGGTAGATATGTGACAGCTTTGTATTAGTTTATGGCAGGAGCAAATATCGCTCGATACTATTTATTTATTTATCTTTATACTATTATTCCCTCTTTTATTGTTGCCTTCTAGGACTTTGCTGTGGACGCCCTCTCATTTATAGTGCGGGCTATAATTATACAGTATTGCCCTTTAGTTTATTCATTTCAATTTGGTGATATTTCATTATTTTTTCTTATTCGAGTGTGTGTGCTTGATGCATTTGTTGGAAAATATACATAGAGAGCAAATTAACGACTGCTGCTGGCAGTGTGAGAAGTTGAAAATGCAAAATCTGTCTGGAGGGTGCGTGATGTTTATAATGGGTCTGAGCTGTGACTCTGTACATACGGATCCCCGCGCTTTCCCCGAACGCTTGCTTTTCCGCATGCTTTTGTATGAAGCTGACCGGAAACACTGCTACAACCGTGCAGTTGCCATTTGGTGGTGTGCGGCCGCAGCAGCGGACCCCTTGAAACGTTTTTGCTTCAGTCTTTTCCTCTTTCTCTTTTTCAGGGTCTTGTATGGTAAAGCAAACGTTCCTGGACATTATAAATGACGGTTAAGGTTCTTCTAATAATGTTAACAGGCTGAATAGGCCCATAAAGTGTGAAAGGATTATGAATATAAAAAAAAAAAAAATCACAGGTACAGTTAATGTTCTTGTAGGAGACATTTATTCCTCTTGCAATACAGGGAGCTGTCTGAGGTGAATAGATGTACAGTGTTCATGGTGCCATCAAATAAGTTCTGGTGCTTTCCATTCTGGTTTTAAAATGAAACTAATACTTAGATATGGATAGTTGGTGGATGCTACTAAATTGTTGGATTAGTAGTAGAGAACTTACGGTTCTTAAGATTTATACTCTCAGAACAAACTCCAGAAAATGTATTTTAAAATTTATTTTCCAAGTGTCTATTTTAATTTTTATCAGTTGCTTAATGACATACCTTTCCTACTTAAGTGATCAATTTATTTATTTATTTATTTAGGTGTTTTTATATACCGGGATACGTTGGGAACATCATCTCGGTTCACAAATAACTAAAACTGCAACAATATAATAAATCCGGCATTAAAAAAAACCCCAAACAAATGAAAAACACACCAAAAACTGGCAGCTTTTTAAACTACTGTATAAACAATTAACTTTATTACTGATGTAGTAAGCTAATAATATAGCACCAATAAAGAATGTCTGTGTAAAAAAAAACAAACCAAAAAACTAGTAGTAAAAGGTTAAAAGTACACTTAAAATTCAGCCTTAAATGTTAACACACTGAATTTTTACTTTCAGCGTTAGAGGTAAAGTTGTTTAATTGAAAACCTCTACTCATTGAAGTAAAAACTTAAAAATCGGAGACTTTCTGGTTCAGGACTCTGACTCTGACTCGGGAGCCCATCTGATTTTATTTTGGGCCTATAAATTGTAAATTTAGGTGTTATTTTTCAGCTAATTAGGTTTTTTTTGGAGGGTACCAAAAATCTCAGCACAGGTACTATTGTTAGGTACCTTTTCCAGTTGAATCGAATATGATATTTAAAAAATAAAACCAAAAACAAAACTTGTTTGCTTATTAATTATATACAGATGAGGCAGTAAATAAATCCAGAATTTTGAAAAGTGCCAAAAAAATTTCAAACCCTTCAGCAGATTCTACTCCTGAGCTTCCACAGAAGACCAGCATCCTTAGTTATAACTAGGGCTTCTGATTGAAAGTGTTTTAAAATCAATAAATGCTGATAAAACACCCCTGGTGGGGGGAAAAAAAAGGTATTTATTAAACACCAGAAAAACAGCACTTTCCCAAGTATTCTTTCACCCCCTTCTTTGCCTGCCCTGGATCCTCTGCTTTGTTTTTGTGCCTTTTCCTCACTGACTGCTCAGCAGCACAAATGTATGTTTATTTGCATTTAAAAATAAAATAGACCTCCAGCCTGATTTGTGCATGGCTGGCTACAAGGTCCATATTCAAAAGCATTTAGCCAGCTAACTCGGAAGTTAGCTGACTAAATGAATATTTGGGCATTTATCTGGCTAGATTCTAGCTGACTAATTAGTAACTGGGTAAAATTTAGACAGCTAAGTTAGGGATGTTCTGGGGAAGTAACTGTGAGGAGTTGAGTAGGCCGGCTACCTGGTTATCTTTAAGATAGTTGGGTATATTTAATAGTGTGGCTGCCCTATGGAATATTCCTCCAGAGTTAGCTGGATAAGTTTCTGGCTAACAGGGTCATTCATAAAATTGTGATGGGCCATTATTACATGTGTGAGTACATTATCGCACACGATAAGTGCTGCATCACGATTTGAACATTTAAATTAGGAGAAGGGGAGGGGTTTGGGTGGGGTTTAGGGAAATTTAGGGGCCTGTAGCGCTGCGGGAGATAATGTATCGCGCATTATCGCCCGCAGTAGTGCCGGAAATAGCCAAAGCCATTTCATTGGCGCTGTGGGGGCGATAGTGCGCAGCACGGCCACAACCGCGGCAGGCGAAAACGCACCGCCGCGATGATGCCGCCTGCTCACTATCGCCCGCTACCCCTTTTTTTGTCGCGATCATCGTTCCGCTATATTTATGAATGATGAATCCAGGCCTAACTTTGCTATCTGCGCTGTGTCTGAATATGGACCTCCTTATTCTTTTGGGTGGGGGAGGGTCAAGATGCTCCCTTCAGTTTATTGGAACTAGGACTGGAATCTGGTACCATGACACTTTCATGTAGGTATCCCAGCCCAATGTGGTGGAGGGGATGTGGGTTACTTATGGACAGGATCACCATAGGCTGCTGTATGTACAAAAACTTTGGTCCAAGGTGAAGTGTGAAATATTTTGTTTTAGATGTTGTGTTCACTATTAGTTCTCTGATTGCTCCTTTTTGTGGTTGTGGGAGAATTTGAAGTTATCTGAAAATGCTAAAAAGCTGGCCTGAGTCACACAGCATAATGTGTTACTGCCGGGTCTTGTGAGTCTGTTCCCTGCCTGTACGCATGACTGGAGAAGATAAATTAAACTGGTGCCCTAGAGACTGACTTATTCATTTAAAGGTAGATTGCATCAATAGGACCTGTGGAGCTGTGAGCTGCTTGGTCTATCCAAACAGTCCTCCCAGCCTGTGCCCCTCGCTTCCCCCCAGTAGCTATCTTTTTTCCCGTATAGACTTGTATTATGCAGAAGCAGACTAGTCGGTCAATTGCCAGAGCCTGGGCCTACCTTCCGGTCTATGTACTCTGGCTCTCTTCTGTATCCAGAAGATTTCTTCCTCTCCATATTCTACCATCCGCTCCCCTGCCTGTTCTCCTTCCTGGATTCCTGGTGTGCTCCAGTTCCTTGCTCTGATTCGAAGCTTCATACGCCTTGCTGGATATCGGGGTTCGCCCTTGTTTCTGCTGCCGTGCTGGCCATCAGAACCTTAGGGTGGTCAGCATTGTCGGGTTTCCTGCTTTCATTCTCTTCGGGCTGGATTTGCCTCTTCAGATATTAGACCGCTCATTCCTGGGGCAACTCGCAGACGACAGTCATAGGATCTCTCGCCCTTTCTACTTTCTCCCTCCACCCCCTGTGGATATACCCATCCTCCTCCCCTTCCCTTATTACCATCCCCTGCAATCTACTCTAATTGCTCTGATTTAATTCAATTATTTGAACTAATATGTACATATGTATATAATTCTCGTATCATATTCTCCTACCATTGTTAACCCTCTCCCTGTTAAAAAAAAAAAAAAAATGATAATATTGTAAAGCTTGTTGCTAAGTTATGTTACAATGTGAACCGAGGTGATGTTTTGCAAACGTGCCTCGGTATATAAAAAACCCTTAAATAAATAAATAAATATTGGCATTATTACAAATTGTATGTACATTGTGTCTACATTAGACGATGCTCATTTCAATTGCCTTTCAGTCATGTCATTACTGTTAGTATTTTTTTGTACCTGAATTCTAGGAATGCTGTGAGCAGCCTTGAAAGGTGAGCTAAAAATCCAAATTATTATAGCTCTGTGTTTATATAACTACTCTCAAAATTAAATAGCTTAGAAGAGGTGGAAAAGAGTATCAAATTGAAATCAGCATGATCTAGGAGACTGTGAAAGAGTGTAAAAGTAAAATAAGAAAAATACGGAAAGGGAAAACCTTAAACAAGAAAGCTGAGATCAGTTTTAAATGCTCCCTTAAACTCAGATTGTGAAGCAGAAGAACAAGATTTTTGTGAGAATTCCTCTTTAATGATGAACATGAGAGTATTGTGGGCTTCTTGCTATGATGGGTTTCTGGTGTAATAGTTTGCTCTGGCTTTATTTCCTGCAAGCTGGTTTCCATATACCAGTATTTGCTTTTTCTCCTATCTTCTAGTCAGAATCTGAGAACATGTTTGTTAGTTTCTGACTCATTGATCTAAATAATCAATAATAACATTCTGGATGAAAAAGAATCCTATCTTAACAAAGCACTATAATTCATCAATCGGACTAATGTTGTGCTCAGATTAGCATGACTGTTCATGGCCCATTGCCTTGTACATGAACATGTGTGGGCAGAGGGCAGCTGTACAAGCGGCATCACCTTTGCTTTTGAAGGCTGGAGTGCATTTTTCATGTTTCGTTGTAAAGGTAGGTACCAGAAATGTGAGATATGAAGCAGCAGTTCAATCTAGTTGGCTATACTAGAACTGCTCTGCCTGCTAAATTCAAACTACCAGTGCTAAATGCAAACTTTTGGAAGGGAGGAGGAGAAGAATTATAAATCAAACGAACTGAATCCATAGGATGAGATCTAGCTATTGTAAAGTTTGGCCGGTTGCAGGGAACTCCCACGACCGGCTACACTTACCCCCAGGACGCCATGCCTCGTCCCATGCGGCAGGGACATAGTCAGCCACGATCTTCTTCCAGCCCGCCAGTGCTGCCCCTAAACGTGTGCCGGTCTGTGAAGGCTTTGTGGCAGGAAAGCCCCGAAGCAGTGCCTTCTGATGACATCACGCGGCTTTCTGATGACATCACACGGCTGGGCATTTAAACTCCAGCTGCACTCTTCTCTGTGCCTCAGCAACAGGACCTCCTGCCTTGCAGTGAATGTTGTTACCCCCTGTGCCTTGTCTAGCAGTTCTGTGCCTTGTCTGATGTCGCTGTGCCTCTCTCATTATCCTGCTGTCTTGCCTTGCTTTGGCTTGTTCGTGCCCTTGCCCTGCCTCCGTTGAATTGCCCTGTACTCCTGCCTTGTCCATTTTCTCCGTGTCTTGTCCGTCTTGGCCTGATTCTATGGTTCTGAGCTCTGCCGTAGATTTTGACTTCACTCCTGGATTGCTGTCTGCTGTGACCCTTGGCCTGATCTGGATATAGTCTGCTCGCTGCCTGCCTGGCCCACTGCCCCTACCTGGACTCTCTCTAACCGCTATTTAAGAGACACTCGCCTAAGCCCTGCCAGCCCCTAGAATCCAAAGGCTCAACCCGGGGGAATGGGGCTGGTACAGGGGGCGCTTCAGCTCCAGTCCTAGCAAGGACGTGTCCGCCAACTGTTGGCGTGGGCCTAGTAGGTTCGCCTACTATGCTGCATCAACCTTGCCACAACCCCAAGGGCTCACAACCGTGAGAGCTATATTTATGGCTGAAAAACACTGATACAGCCATAATCAACCAACTACCAATACAACAATATGACGTCTTCTCTATCCCCAGACCTAAAAAAAGAGGGGGTGGAATAATGTTAATCACAAAAAAAGAATTAAGACTAACTCAACAAGCCTTCAAATCTACGACTAAATTAGAAATCGGATTATTCAAATCCTCCCAACTCCAAATCTGCCTTATTTACGCCCCCCCCAGGGCTCCTAGAAGCCGACCCCTCTCCACTCATCGAAATTATAGCCAAACATATCGACTCCATCTTACCCGCTATCATTTTAGGAGATTTCAACATCCATGTTGATTCTCCCTCCCCATCTTCCAATTGCGAAGCCCTACTTTCCTCCTTCCAGGCTATGGGATTTAATCAAATCATAAATAATCCCACCCACAAGGCAGGCCACACGCTTGACCTGATATTCACTAATGAAACCATCTCGCCCATCTCCCCACCTTCCTGCTCCCCCATCCCCTGGTCAGACCACTCGTTGATAGTTACAAAACTAGCCATTAATCAAAAACAGACCCCTGTTGCCTTCCAAATCCTCCATCCAATTCAGGAAACCTTGTTCAATGGACGCACTCAACAACAGCCTTGCCAAAGACCTATCCAAACTGGACTTCACAGATGCTGATACCGCAATTAATTCCTGGCAAACAATCACACACACGCAGTAGCAAACTCAATTTGCCCATTATCCTCAAAAATTATCAAACCAGCACGCTCGAACAAAAAAACCCTGGTTCTCTACGGAATTAAGAAAACTCAAACAAGACCTACAACACAAGGAACTACGCTGGCGGAAAGACCCCTCCCCCACATCATTGGCTACTTACAAAACACAGCAATGAGCTTCTACAGAACATCGATCACCCGCACCAAACGAGATTTTTATGCCAAAAAAATACACGGTTTCCTATACGACCCGAAAACGCTCTTCTCATATGTGGCAGCCCTCACCACTCCCACTTCCCCTACCTTCTCAGAAGAAGAAGCCCAAAACAAATCTACAGAGTTGGCGATTTTCTTTGACAACAAAGTCAAAAACCTACTTGGCCCACTGGCAACATCCAACAAATCATCAATAGCCTTACAACCCCCCAGCCAAACTCCTAGCCAAAATCCATCCTCTACTATTCTTAAACAGACGCTAGTATCTCTTGAACCTACATCATCCCTGGAAATAGAATCGATAGCAAATGTTGCTTACCTGATGTAACAGGTGTTCTCACAGGACAGCAGGATGTTAGTCCTCACAAATGGGTGACATCGAGGATGGAGCCCTGTACGGAAAACTTTTCTGTCAAAGTTTCAACAAGCTTTGACTGACACTGGCACACTGGGTGCACTGAGCATGCCCAGCCTGCAATTATCCCTGTGAGCCACAGGTGTCTCCCTCAGTCTCGTCTTATAGCTAAAAAGTGCAAGCGAAACTAAAATAAAAGTATACAGACCCAACTCCGCGGGGTGGCGGGCGGGTTTCGTGAGGACTAACATCCTGCTGTCCTGTGAGAACACCTGTTACATCAGGTAAGCAACATTTGCTTTCTCACAGGACAAGCAGGATGGTAGTCCTCACAAATGGGTGAGTACCGAGCTGAGGATGCCCGGGAATGCACCAGATACACCGCAGATGCGCAAAGGCGTAACAACTGAGGTGGAAATGGGAACGGAGGGCATCCGCAACACCATAATGGGTTCGTGGAAGGATGTTGGGTAGTGAATTGAAAAAAGTAAGAGTAGGCGGACTGGCCAAACATGGAGCATGCCGGCTAGTCAAATGTAAGCAATAATAGGCTGCGAAGGTATGGAGAGGACTCCAGGCTGCAACCTGATAAAAAAGTACAAGCAGCAGTAACCAAAGGGAAGCTGTTAAGGCTAAGACGGACACAACAGTATGTGGATACCCACAGTGTTGTAGTGAAATGTCTGCTTGTTGGTAGGAAAGGAAATATAGACCACTTAATCAGAAGGATTAGGTCTGTGTGGCCACTGGAAGTAGCAGCTTGACCCTTGCATGAAGGAAAGAGTCAAGTGGAATTCACATGGAATGCAGTGCAATGTAGATAGAATGTAAGCGCAGCATTACTGTCCATGAATGTGGAAAACCCAGTCTCTCCCTAGGGCGAGAGAGAGAGGTTAGGAAAAATTAATAGAGTATTTCCTGAGGAACGGAGATACAACATCTACCTGAAAAGGATAGAAAGTTGAATGCGTAGAACTACTCAGTGGCAGAGGAACGGAGTCAGGTGAGTATGGAAAGAGTGCATAACTCACGGACCCTGCTGGCAGGAATGACATTAAGAGGGAAAGAAGTTCCCTTGCCAAACTGTGGAAGAGAGGAATGGAAAGGCTCAAACGTAGAATGTATGAGACTTATAAGGAGAATATATATGTTCATTCCGTGATTAGAGAAATAGAGGCGGCTTGATCAGTGGATAATCCATGGTAAGCCGACTCAGAGAGGATTACCGAAAACGGGAACCCAACTCCCAAAACGATACACCTCCTAAGAGAAAGGTGTATCTATGTGGAGGATGTCTGGAGAACAGAATCCGAGGGAGTAAGAAAAAAATGGTGGAAAAGTAAAAGGGGTAATACCTCTTTTTTTTTTTTTTTTTTTTTTTTTTTTTTTTTTGTAGCGTCAGGAGGTAAAGCCTGCCATATTAAAACGGCAAGATTTATGTTTAGAAGGTTTTGTGACGCTACCAGAAACCTAAGAACATCAGTAAGTCTATGATTTGGGGACTGAGTGGTGAGGGAATAAAAGGTTACTGATATGATGGATTGAGAAGTATGGGAAGCATACTGATCTCAGTCAGGGAGTGGGGAAAAGAATACTGAACCCCATCCCAGTTCAACATTAGAAGAATGCTGGCTACGAGAGGCAGCAGAAGAGATATATTGAAGAGGGCCTTTGATGGAAGAAAAGGCATCTAAGGGAACGCATAGGAAACATGTGTAGGGAGCAGAACCTGTGCATCGTATGGAATGATGCAGACGCAGAGGAAAGTTTAGTTAAACTCAGCGTTAAAAGATTTGCCCTGTACACATGTAATTGAGACCATTCGAGAGGATAGAACCTACGTGGAGAAGGTCAGATAGAGCGTTCATTAAATCTCTTAGATATGTGGCCCAAAGACGCATGAAGTGAACAAGGGCCAAGGGTAGAGCTGCGCAGCTGTCTAGCAGAGCAGCTAAGAGGTTGTGCGTGCTTATGAGTTGGAAAGCACATTGTCCCTATGCTGTCTGTCTGTATGCACAAAGAATTGTTGCAAAAGCAGTATTGGAAGGCATAAGGGCATAACTCATGGGTTGCAACGTCCAGGAAGTTTATGAGAAACTATGCTGGAGTGCAATAGATGCATAATGGGTTGACAGCTTTCAGGAGAAACTTTATAACCCTAAGGAATTGCGAGGCATGAGTCGAAGGAGACTAGGTCCTAGTTCGAACTGGGATAAGAATCAGGGACGAAAGCAATGAAACCACTTAGGTCCATTGAGTATAGAATGTCACTGAATATAACCCATAGCAGTTTTGAATTATGAGAAAAAATGCATAGTGGGAAGAAACCCCATAGCCCAACCATGAAAAGTTGAAAGGTTGAGGTTATGGAAAATATGCGCAGGGACATATAACAATGTATCAGAATGTCTGTGCGCATGCTGGACAAGAGGGTCTTAAGACTGTGGTGTCCAGAAGTGTTACAGAAGGGATTTATGGCAAGTGACAGTAATCCCAGTTAGTAAATGTATAGTGAGTCCTGAAAAAAGTGAGAGCTCTTTGCATGTACTGAAAGGAAAGTGAATGATGTTACACTCCGCAGAGAAAACAGCATTCACCAACAGTGATGCAAGAGACAGTTCACTTACCGAAGCTGGTGCCGGCGGCAGAGCTTGGGGTTGTAATGTTGACTCACCATAAAGCACATAGAAACATTAAAATAATGTACTTACTGCAGTATGGAGTGATGGTAACCAAAGATACCATTGTACCTGTGACGTCTAAAGAAAGTTGGATTTTCTTAGGTCCAGGATGTGCGGAGAGTAACTATTTTCTGTTAAAAGAAAGAATAGTGCAATTAAAACTCCCCAACCCCCCTCCCTTCTCCCCTCTGCACTTCGTAGCGCCTGGGGGAGTGTACCGGGACTTTGGTACAAGGTGGGGTGGCCGCTCTGATATCTGACCAGATGGGAGACCAAGAGGTGTCCCAATGGAGGATATCATGTAGGCTCCTGCAGGTGTGTGAGCGGTAAGTGGTACCCGCATTTCTGTATGCTGTACAAGGAGACACTGAGACCTGTGGCCAGGCCTCAAGGTGGACTTGTACATGGGGCAATGGTTGCTGAATCTCATGTTTAGCAGATCAGCCAATGCAGCTGGACCTTGGTTGGGAGGGAACCAAGAGTCAGAGCATTGGTCGGCACAGGGACTTGTTACTGACAAGAGAAGAAGCCCTGCTGCAATCCCAAGAAGATAGAGGGGTTCTCCTGATATTGTGGCTAACATAGCTAACATAGTGATATGTGACACTAATACAGTTCTAAAAGGCACATGACCCAGAACTTTTCGAACCACGGTCCGAATGGGAGAACACAACTCTATGGGAATGCCGCCGAAGGCGGGTACTTACCATCCGACGTGGATCGCCGCAAGACGAGCCGGTGAAGATTGTTGACCCCGACGGTCTCCGGAGTCCTCGAGGGTAAGGCCGGGGACGTAAACGTCCATCTCGCTCTGAAACCCGGTATGGTGGCACAGGTACAGAGGAGACAGGCCAGGCGTGAGTGGCGTTTAGACTGCTAAGTGTAACAGATGGCCATAGTCCCACACCACTTGACGGTGGGGCACGCCAGGAACAGAGGAGCCCTAACGGAACTCATGTTCCCTCCCTCGTCACAGCGGCTCGATGTGTCGTGACGCCAATGCAGAAGCTGTCGGACCTGGATCCGGAAGTTCTGGATCACCAAGGACTGCCAAAACTGTAGGAACAGTGCTGATGGCAGTGGTGATGTCGCTCTGCCCGAGCGTTGTCCAGCCTGGAGAAGGATGGCACGATGTGCTGGATGGCGTCAGCGGCGGACGATCACGATGTCGGCGATGATGGGTGCCACGGTGCTCGGCCCGGTCTTTCCCCAGCGCCGAGATGGAAGCCCTCGTCGTCCTGGAAGGCGATCGATGACGAACTGTCAGCACGCCTGCTCTGCTCCTGACACAATGGAGTGTCTTAAGCTAATACGGGGCTTAAAAAGAACCCAAAGCGTGGAGCAATGTGAGGAGGCGAGGGTATTATGTGGCGGTGCTATGTCGGTATTGACGATATTGAAGGCAACCTAAGGGGCTTCGAGGATATCATCAAAATGGGTATGAAAAATCGTCGATGACTGGCCAGGAGAATGATGACAGTGACGGGCACTGACAGCAGTGGCATAGGTATCTTTGAAACGATGTGGAATCGAATAATCGAAAAACATTGCCGTTATTGAAAAAGATACCGGCATCGACTGAGTCGAATCAATAGGGCGTCAAGGACACCGAAGGAAAACGGAGGTGTCGAGGGCATCGATGCATGGAGGCGGGGCATTTATGCCGTTTGTGGCATGGCCACGGGCATCAACTATAGGGCCACAGACGTTGACGGTATCGATTTGGACAGACTCAGATTTCCAAGTGTACATGGCATCGGTGCCCCAGACACGTGTGTCGGTGGCATCGATATGGACACGTATGGAATCGATGGCATGGATCTCCCAGTCGATGAATTCCATCCCCGGCATCAACGCCAGTCCTGGAATCGGCATGGGCATCGATGCCAGCCATAAGGCTGGCATTGGCATCAACGCCCATCCACGGAATCGAGCCGGCATGGATATCCACCGATGGGATCCACCTGGGCATCGAATTTCACCGATGGAGCAGCCTGGCATCGACTGCCCTCGATGGATGCATTCTAACATAGATGCCCATGGATGAAACACCTGGGCATCGGTGTCCATCGATGCAAAAGGACCCGGCACCGATGCCATCGACGGACGGCCATCCGGCACCAATGCCATCGACGGACAAGCCATCCGGCACCGATGTCCATCGATGGGGACCATCCGGCACCGATGTCCACCGATGGGGACCATCCGGCATCGATGCCCACCGACGAATCGATGTGGCACCGATTGCCCCCCGATGGAAAGGGCTGGACATCGGTGGGGAGGATGGGGCATCGATGGCATCCCCAAAAGGGGGGGGTGGCATCGATGAAGTGACCCTGGGATCGTTTAAAAAGTGTCTCGGGCAGCGGTGGCGGCGACCCGAGTATGCATGGCAGTGACTAACAGCGTGTGTGTCAATGGCATGCATCCGGGTAGGGACGGCACCGAGGAAGCCCAAGGAAAAAAACAGTGCGTAGGAGGAAAAAGCCTGGTAGCACTGAAAAGCAAAAAACATGGATAAAGGCATCAGGGCACCGTGGGGGGAGGGGCGCTGATGACATATAAAAGCCCAGGGCGGTTTTAGGCGGGTCCCGGTGTAGCGATAGGGTATCGACTGCGTGAGGGTACCAGGGAACGAAGGACTTGAAGCTACAGAGGTCCTAAGTTAAGGAAAAAATCCCTACCCCACTAGCATAAGCAAGCAGAGTGTCACAGAGATACTCGCAAGCTGTTTAAAGCTAACTGAAAAATGGGGGAAGGGAAGGCTTCAGTCAGTTAACAGCCTTAAGATAGTGACAGAAACCGACCGAAAAATAAGAATTAGTACTCACCGAGCGTCGTAAAACGTACGCGGAGGGAGACCTGTGCAGGGAAAAGTGTTTTTTGAAGTGAAAAGTTTAAGTGTTTCCATGAGGTAATTAGTTAAAAAATCCTCACAGAGCTCCAACCGCTATGCTGACTGCAGAGCGGAAAAAAAGAAGACTGAGGGAGACACCTGTGGCTCACAGGGATAATTGCAGGCTGGGCATGCTCAGTGCACCCAGTGTGCCAGTGTCAGTCAAAGCTTGTTGAAACTTTGACAGAAACGTTTTCCGTACAGGGCTCCATCCTCGATGTCACCCATTTGTGAGGACTACCATCCTGCTTGTCCTGTGAGAATATCAAGAAAATGAAACCCTCATCTCACCCTCTAGACCAAATACCAACCAAACTTCTCCTCACCATTCCTAACACCATTGCCAGATCTCTGGCAGACATCATAAATTGTTCCCTCAATCAAGGATCTGTCCCTGACTCCTTAAAAATTGCTTCGCTGAAACCCTTACTAAAAAAACCCAATCTGGACCCAGCCAACCCAGCAAATTTCCGCCCCATCGCAAACCTACCTTTTATAGCTAAAATAATGGAAAAACTTGTCAACTTCCGTCTCACCGACTACTTGGACTCCCACAATATCTTATACCCTTCTCAATTCGGTTTCAGGAAACGCCTAAACACAGAATCCCTCCTTCTTTCTTTAACGGACACCATCCTGATGGGCCTTGACAAGGGACAATCTTACCTCCTAGCCCTACTCGATATTTCTGCGGCGTTTGACACGGTAAATCATGACATCCTCATCAGCCGTCTAATGGAAATAGGCATCTCTGGCTCTGCACTGCTCTGGTTTAAATCCTTTCTGAACAACAGGCACTACAAAGTTAAAATAAACGACAAAGAATCCCACCCCGTCCCATCAAAACAAGGAGTACCACAGGGCTCTTCTCTGTCCCCTACCCTGTTTAACATATACCTACTTCCTTTATGCCAGCTGCTCAATAGCCTCAACCTCACCCATTTTATATACGCAGACGATGTGCAAATCATAATCCCCATCTCGGACCCCATCTCCTCAACTCTAAATTTCTGGAACGACTGCCTACATGCCATCAACCAGCTTCTCACGAATCTCAACCTGGTCCTAAATACGTCCAAACGGAACTCCTGGTTATCTCCCCTAGCGATAACCACCCCTTCACTAATAACACAATAACCCCACTAGCAAGCCATGTCAGAGACCTTGGGGCCACCCTTGACTCCAGAATGAATTTCAAAAAATTCATTAACGCTACAACTAAAGAATGTTTCTTCAAGCTACAGGTCCTGAAGCATCTAAGACCGCTCTTACACTTCCAGGATTTCCGTTCTGTGCTTCAAGCAATACTGTTTTCAAAGATTGACTATTGCAACGCTCTTCTACTCGGTCTCCCCGCCTCTTCGACCAAACCTCTACAGATGCTGCAAAACGCAGCAGCCAGGATCCTTACAAACACACGGCGCAAGGACCACATCACACCTATCCTAAAAATCTTACATTGGCTTCCTATTCAACATAGAATACTGTTCAAAGCTCTCACTATCATCCACAAATCGGTCTACCAACAATCCTCTCTCCAACTCACCTTCCCTCTGGAACTACTTACATCTTCAAGACCAATAAGTACTGCCTACAAAAGTAAGCTCAAGGCCCCTCCCAACAAATCATCAGTTCACAACTCCATCCACAAGCGAGCTTTTTCAACAGCAGGTCCCCTACATTGGAATTCGCTTCCTCAAGACTTACGCCAGGAACAATGCCATTTAACCTTCAGAAAAAAACTTAAAACCTGGCTGTTCACACAAGCCTATCGTTGAAGGATTCCATATTAACCAACTCTCTCTCACCCTCCAACCCACCCTTCTCCCTCCCCGCACTCCCAAACTTTTTTCACTTTTTTCCCTTTTCCACTCGCAACCTCAACCCACCCTTTTCCCTCACCCCCGCCACTCCTCCCATCTGACATAACATGTATATTCCAGCTGTATATATTCCATATATGTATATATATATATATATGTATGTATATGGAATATATATATATATGTGTATGTGTGTATATATATATATGTGTATAATATGGAATGTGTATATATGTATATATGTGTATATGTTCCATATGTGTATATGTTCCATGTATATTTCCGCTGATTATAATCCATGTTTTCTGTATTATTAATTTATTGTTTTATGTTAATTTATAGTTTGTAATTTTGTTAACTTATTGTTCAATTACCTAATTCTGTCCTATCTTCCGACATCCATGTTTTTACTCTCCCTGTTTTAATGTAACTTCTCTTTTCCACTTATACGTTAATTGATTTTTCCCCTTGTTCTAATGTAAACCGGTACGATAAGACCTGGTCTTGAGTGTCGGTATAGTAAAAGAAGTTAAATAAATAAATAAATAATGCATTTATTAGATTTAATCTTGTTTATTATTTTACAGTTCACTAATTTCCATGTTTCATTTGATTTTTGTTTGTAAACCGTTGTGATGGCATGTTCCAAACATCGGTATATAAATAAATAAAGCAAGCTCTCTTACAGTCCAGTGTATGAAGAAGCCACTCCGTCATTGTGGTGGGGTTTTGGGACAAAGGTCGGCAAGGTGATTGTTTGATTAAGATGAAAGGCTGACACCACCTTAGTTAGGAAGGAGGCGTACAGACTTAGGGTAACTTTATCATGGAAGAATTCCAAGTAGGGTGAATAGTGAATCAGTGCTTGCAGTCACTAACTTGCCTGGCAGAAGTTACCACTACCAGGAACACATGAGGTATTTTACCTGGCATGTGTTCAAAGGCTCAAAAGGAGGTTCCATGAGCTGTTGTATAATGAGATTAAGATCCCAAGGTACTGGTGGCTTGGCGAACGGTGGACGTAGCCGAAGCATGCCTCGCATGAAATAGGAAACTACGGGATGGTTGGAAATAGGTAGTCCATTCTGAGGATGATGAAAGACAGCAATGGCACTGATGTGTACTCTGACTGATGCCAAAGCAGGCCAGTCTGGTAGAGAGTATGAAGGTACTCCAACAGAAGTGTAGGAGAGCAGGAGAACGGGTCAACCTGCCTGAACCTGCACCACTCACAATAGCGAAGCCATTTTCCTTTGTAATTGATTCTGGTGGAAGGCTTTCTAGAAGAAATGAGAATATATTCTACACTCGAAGGAAGACTGAGGTGAGTCAATACAGCCCTCTCAATCTCCACGTTGTTGTTACGCTCTCCTCCTCCAGCAGGGAGGAGTTAGCAATCTGTTGTCGCTCACCCCGCCAGGAGGGCGGAGTTAGCAAACTGTTCTGCTTTTCTCCTGAAAGGGGGAGGAGTAGCAATCTGTCATGATCTGCTCCTCCAGAGGGGAGGAGTTAGCTATCTGTAGTGCTGACCCCGCCAGGATGGCAGAGTTAGTAATCTATTAGCGAACTGCTGTTAGATGCTCCTGTAAGGGAAGGAGGTAGCAATCTGTTATGGATTAACTCCCCAGGGAAGAGGAGTTGGCAATCTGTTCTATGACACTCTTCTGAGGAGAGGAGCTAACAATAGGTATATTATTCTTCGCTACTGAGATAGCAATCTATCATGCCTCTGCTAGGGAGTAGCAATCTGTTATATATAGGCTGCTGGCAAGTCCCATAGAAAGAGAAGGTAGCTTTCTATATAATACTTCTGTGAGCGGTGTTAGTGGTCGGTAGTGGTTGGCTCCCACAGAGTGATAGTAGTGTAAGGAATGACCACTTGGAGGAAATGGTGAATCCCAGGGCCGATGGCAGATGACAGCGCCCCCAGGAGGAGATCCTGAAAGGAACCACCGGCTAGGCTAGAATATGAAGTAAACACAAATAGTTCTTTATTAAGCTGGACCACCAATGGTGGCAGTAGTGAGTCGAGGTGTCCGGTAGGGCTGAAGTCCTTCTGAAACTGGAATATAATCTCTGGGTCGCTGAGCTGTAAAGAGAGATTAGAAGTAGTGAGTAGACTGGGTATACTGGATACAAGATGGTACACTCACAATAGAAGATGTCTGCAAAGGTCTCTATGCCACAGAGAGTCTTCAGTATATTCAGGAACAGGAGCCGTAGGCGAGCACTAGTTCCTCTAAACAGTCTTAATAAGAACTCACAATAGCTGTATATGAAATGGCTTCTAGAGTAGAAGAGAGTCTGTAAAGGATTCTAGGAACATGGGCCCTCGTGGAGCGAAGTACCGGTTCCTATCTGCTATCTTGCCAATATAACTCTCGATCTCCATACTTGCGATAATGTCTTGGATGGAAGGGAGTCTTCAGAGCTATAGGAATGTAGGCCCTCGTGGAGCGAGTACCAATTCCTATCTTCAATAGAACCACAGCACTCACTGTGTTCACGTCCGCGATCGCTTCCAGGCAATGAGGAGTCTTCTGAGTATTCCGGCAATCTGAAATCAAGAAGAGAGAGCAGAGCCCCCGTGGAGCAGGTACTCCTGGTAAATTGAAAAGGCCGAGCAGTGGAGAAGGATTCCCCTGGCTGACTCGGATCGCTGTTGCAAGTATCGTGGACTGCCGAAGCAAGTCCTGTTGGAGTTCCTTGCTAACTCGTTAGAGGTTAGCAAAAAGACCTTTTAAAGAGAAAATGGATGACGTCACTACGGGGGGACGCCCCCGAGGTTCACGCCCTTACTGGTACAAAGTCTGGAGCGCACGTGCGCACGCGCCCTTACGTCATCAGGAACATGGCGGATCCGTAGCGTCAAGCCAGCCTGGGGACGCCGGGACCAAGAGGCAGAGAGAAGCCGCAGCTGCATCTGTCCGTCAGAGCCGAAGGGAGTCACTCCCAAGGTAGAGAGGGTGGAGTGAGGGGCGAGAAGAGGCACGAACGCAACTGTTGTGAGGTGAAGGGAGAGGTGCATTCAGTGGAGAAGCGTTCCATGCTCCTGAGTCAGAAGTGTGGAGCTGTCCCCCAGGGAGATGGTCGGGGCTATGGAAAGTCATATGAGATAAGCATTCCAGGGTTGCCTTGGTCATGCCGGAGCTATGAGTATCAAGCCTGCTGCATCCTGGATACATTTCTGAATGGTCCTTGAGATGAGGGGATCGGCAGATAAGCGTAGAACAGGCCGTTTTTCCACGGAATGAGGAACACGTCCAGTGCATACCTCTCTGTGCTGGGGTAAATGGAGCAGAAGTTCAGAACTTGGCAGTTGCTCTCCATAGCAAAGAGGTTCATCATCAGGAAGCCCCACTGTTGAAAAATGGTGAGGGCTACATTCCGATTTAGGGATAATTCATGCGAGTGGAACACTCCGGGAGGTAAGTGGCCTAAAGGGAGACACTGGACGCCTCTTCCCATCGGAGAATCGTATTGCTTCCCGACAGAGCATCCAGGAACCTGACCATCCTTCTTTGTTTATGTAAAACATGGCCACTTGGTTGTCCATGTATACCATGAGACGTTTTCCTGCGATCTGGGGTGAGAAGGTCTGTAGAGCATTCCAGATCGCCCAGAGCTCCAGCAAGTTTATCTGACTGCGGGATTCCTCTGGGGACCACAAGCCTTGAGTTCTAAGATCGCCTAGGTGGGCAACCCAGACCTTCCTGGAAGCATCTGTTGTATTAGTTGGTGTTGAGGCGACCGAAACAGCGTTCCTCTGGTGAGATTTGATAGGGAAAGTCACCGACGGATAGCCTGGGCCATGGCCACTGTTAGTGACACTTTGGCGCTTGAGGCCCCACTGCATAAGGCGCATATGTAGTCTGGTGTGGGGATCCATATGAATGGCAGCTGCCATATGGCCCAGGAGGGAGAGGACCTGTCGTGCAGAGGGGTGAAAAATGTTGTGTAAATTTTGCGCTAGAGAGAAGATGGTGTGGGTTCTGTGTTTTGGAAGGTAGGCTCGTCTCTCCACTGTATCAATCTGGGCCCCAATGAATTGGAGTAATTGCGTGGGCTGGAGGTGGTATTTCTCATAATTGATCAGAAACCCCCGGTACCTCAGGCAATCAATGGTGCGATGAGTAAGCGCAGTCAGAGTATCTCTCATGTAGGCCATAGAGGTAGCTGGATGTCTCGCCTGTAGGAGGGTGGAAATGACTTGTTCTGAATAACCCCTAAGCGTAAACGTCACCTCTCGAAAGCCAAGCCACGAGAGAGAAGTGATCCTCCCGATCCAAAAATATGGGCCCCTGACGGAACAGATGCGTTAGATTAGCCAGCTGAAGTGGACCCTCAAGAGCGAAGCGTACAAGATCCACGAACCACGGACGTCATGGCCACTCCAGCGTCACCAGAATCACCGTTCCCGGGTGCCGCTCTATGCGACGGAGAAGCCGACCTATGAGGGGCCAGGGCGGGAAGACATACAGCAGAATCCCCATGGGCCAAGGACACACGAAAGCATCTATGCCCACCGAGCCCTGTTCTCGGAAACGGCTGAAAAAACAAACTGTTTTTGCGTTCGCCTGCGTTGCCATCAGATCCAGCTGAGGAGTTCCCCATCTGGCATAAAGGAGATTCCACGCCTCGAGAGATAGTTCCCATTCCCCTGGGTCTAGTTGCTGACTGCTGAGATAATCAGCTTGCACATTCTCTACTCCCGCAACATGGGATGCGGCAATGCCCTCGAGATGGCGCTACGCCCAGGTAAACAAAAGAAGTGCCTCCAGTGCTATGGCGGGACTTCGAGTCCCGCCTTGCCGGTTGATGTACGCCACCGTTGTCGCATTGTCCGAGAAGACTCACACCATTCTGTCCTGGATCCAGGGAAGAAACGCCCGCAGGGCCAGATGAACAGCCCTGGTCTCGAGCCAGTTTATGGATCAGGATCTTTCCATTGCTGACCAGAGCCCTTGGGCGGACCTATCTGCACACACCACCCCCCAACCTGAGAGGCTGGCATCAGTGGAGATTATCAGCCAATTCGGAGTGTCCAAATCCACCCCCCCCCCCCCCCGTTCCAGATTGTCCAGTGACAGCCACCATGACAGACTGGCTCTGGATTCCGGAAGTAGAGGCATTGGTAGATGGAATTGCTCTGACATCGGACTCCAGCGAGACAAAAGTGCACGCTGTGGAGAGCTTTCCAAGATGGTGACCTGAACGGTAACAGTGTGAGGAGCTCCTGAGGAATTGCTTCTTTAAACATTTCTGCAATGCCCCATACCAAACGTAAAGCCCGGGTGAGGGCTGAAGAGAGTACCTCTACCCCTCTGGAGTCATCACAACCCACAATTGGGAGTTTTTTCGCCGCTGTGCCTCCGCTAACACCGGGTGAGAAGGTTGCTGGGGATCGAGCTCGGGAGCATGAGCCAACGTCCCCGACCGAAAAGACCGGCACCTCCAAGTTATGAGGAGGAAAAAAGCCTACGGAGCGACGAAAGCCCAACGGAGATAATCCGAGGAGAGGCCGCGGCACCCCGATAGGCTTGGGACGGAAAAGGACTCAATATGCAAGAGCATGGAGACAAGGTATTACCCGGAGAAGTAGAGGGAGGTACGGGACTTGATCTCGACGCAGGGTTAAGATCTGTTGAACCTGGGAATGGCGTCGGCCTAGCAGCTTGTGGAGGCGAAGTTGGAATTCAGGCTGCCTCACTGCAGATAAATTCATTAACTGTACCTGAAATATCGTTAAACATAATTTGGAAAGCTCTCCAGTCCTTAAAAAAGCGATTTTGGGATTGACAAAAGAAGTCATTGAAGTTAAGCAACAAGTTAAGGACAATGCTATTGAAATAAAATCACAGAAAAATAAAATTGATAAACTGGAAGAAAGAATAGCAGCAGTTGAGAAAGTGAATACATCAATAATTCAAAAGGATATGGAAGTTGACAAAAGATTAGAAAAAATTAAAAATGCACTGAGAGCTCATAACTTAAGATTTCTTAATTTTCCAGTTTTGAAGAACATTTCACCTATAGAATTATTTAAGTTATATGTCTCTCAAATACTGAAGATCCCAGACGAACTGAAACCTATGATATCAAAGGCATATTACCTATATCCTAATGAGAGAGAAGAAAATGAACAACAAGATATACCAGATTTATCAAATCTTTTGAATTCGTGTCAGGACTTGATAGTTGCATGTCGTAGACCATTATTAGTAACGTTTACATTTCTTATGGATAAAAATAATATGTTCAAGAATTATTTTAGAAATAGTCAGATGTTATTTTTTGGCTAAAAAGTTTGGTGCTACCAAGATCTAGTGAAAAAACTCAAATGAGGAGGAAAATCTTCCTGGAGATGAGAGGAGAAGCTGTGCAAAAAGGAATAACTTTTAAACTCCAATTTCCATGTAAATGTTGTTTAATGTATCAGGGACAACGATATGTATTTTTCGATCCAACACAGTTGAGGATGTTTCTGGATTCCCATCCTAGCCCCATATAAGCAGGCTGCTTAAGTGTATTGAGAATAATAGCGGAGAGACCGTTCAGGCCACCTTCGTTTTCTTGTTTAGTAGATTTATTTTTTCTTCTATTGAGACGCTCCTTGTTAAGCTCTCCAGTTTTACCTTTATTTGACTACAGGTACAGAATTATATTATCATCTTATTAATGAATATTCTGTGATATTATTGCCATAATCTGTATAGTAGGCTATTCTATCACAAATGGATGCGTGTAATAATTATATAATCAATAAATAAAGAATTATAAAAAAAAAAAAGTGCACGCTGTAAAGGTCTTAAGTGAGCGAAAGCCCAAGGAACCAAGTCCAAGGTTAAAGCAATGGAGCCCAGGACCTGAAGATGATGCCACACTGTGGGATTGTTCCTTCGAAGAAGGGAATGTATTTGTTCCTGCAACCTCCCTATTCGGTCCGCCGCTAGAAACACTTTGCCCAGCAAGGTATCGAATTGTGCTCCGAGATAAATCAACCTCTGAGTGGGTTCCAAGTGATTACCCAACCTAGGGATTGCAATGTGAACATCACCATGTGCACTGATCTCTCGCAATCCTCCCGAGACTTCGCGCGAATCAACCAGTCATCCAGGTATGGGTGGACCAAGATTCCCTCCTGACGAAGGAAGGCCGCCTCCACCATCATCATCTTGGTGAATGTGTGAGGCGCTGATGCGAGACCAAATGGGAGGGCTCGAAATTGGAAGTGTCGTCCCAAGACCTTGAACCGCAGAAACCTCTTGTGATTCAGCCGGATCAGAATGTGTAAATACGCCTCCGTGAGGTCCAGAGAAGCAAGAAACTCCCCTTTTCGAACCGTGGCCATCACTGTCCTCAGGGTTTCCATACGAACGCGAGGAACCCGAAAGCAACAGTTCACCTTCTGCAGATCGAGGATGGGCCAAAACATGCCCTCCTTCTTGGGGACCACAAAGTACACGGAGAACCAACCTCGTCCCTGTTGAGCCTCCGGAACTGGGAAAATAGCTTTGAGCTCGAGAAGTTGTTGTAGAGTCACCCAGACCGCCTCTCACTTGACATTTGAGGCCACTCGGGTCTCCACAAAAACCTCCCGGACCGGGCGCGAGAACTCCAATGCATACCCGTCTTTGATCACTTCTAAGACCCAGCGGTCTGATGTAATTCTTGCCCATTCCGTGTAGAAGTTGGATAATCTGCCTCCGACAGCTTCGACGACAGAATGGGTGCTCGTGGCTTCATTGGGGGTTTTTATTACTTCCTGCATCAAGATGTCCCGAATCTCTTCCAGGCCGGCGACCCCCTCAAAAGGAATGCTGGTACCCCGAAGCAGGTTTAGAAGCAGGAGGTGAGGAGTATCTACCCACTCTGAAGCGGCGAGAGTCCCGAAACCTAGCTCGAGGAGGGAAGACTTTCTTAAAAGATCTTTTATCTTCCGGCAACCGATTACCCTTGGATTTGGCAAGCAGCTTTACTAGCTGATCCAGATCCTCCCAAATCAGGAGCTTGCCCTTAAAGGGTAGATTACAAAGCTGGGACTTGGAGGCTGCGAAATTCGCCGCCCAATTTCGCAGCCAGAGGAGACGGCGCGCTGACACCAAGGACACTATACCTCTCGCCGAGGTCCTCACCAGATCATACAAAGCATCTGCAACATAAGTGATGCCTGCTTCTAGGTGGGCAGACTGCAGAGCCCCACTGTTGCCCGTACCAGCCCCGGCAACCGACTCCTGGACCCAACACAGACAGGCCCTCTGCATGAGGCTAGCGCAAACCGCCGCCTGAAGGATTAGCGTGGCAACCTCGAATGCTCGCTTCAACTGGATCTCCAGCTTGCGGTCCTGCATATCCTTAAGGGCAGCTGCCCCAACAACCGGGATAGTGGTCTTTTTCGTGACTGCCGATACCGCGGCGTCCACCTTTGGAATCTTCAGTAAATCCAAAATATCAAGACGATAACGGGTACAGTTTTGCCATAGCTCTGCCCACCTTCAAGCCGAAATCCGGAGTCTCCAACTCCCGGGTCACTAGTTTGCGAACCTTCTTAGGCAGAGGAAAAGATGTTGTGGGACCCCTAATACCGTCGAGGACTGCATTGACGCCCTCGTTGTCAGACTCTTCTTCAGAAACCTTAAGTCCCAGAACTTCAAGGCCTGGGGAATAAGGGGCCTTAACTCATCCCGCTTGAACAAATGCACCACGCTGGGGTCATCCCCCTCAGCAGGAGGGTCATCGGGCTCATCCGGATCATTAGTATCCATATCAGCCGAATCTGGCCACGGATCTGGGTCTGCCGCCCCTACTACCCCAGAAGCCGGCGTCACCTCAGACCCCGGGATCGGATATCGCATACCCTGGCAAAAATTCCCTGTGGGGTGAGCCTGATCAGGGAGGCACTGAAGAGGATCCGTACCCCGACCTCTTTTCTCAGGCGGGTCTGAACCTGTCCCCAGGAGACCGGGCCGCTTTACCGCCGAGCGCTTCCTTACCAGGAAAGCCTGGTGCATAAGGAGGACAAATTCTGGGTAAAACCCCTCCGGGTCCCCCTCCCCCACTGGAGAGTCGGCTGGGGTGATATCATCCGTTCCCCCAGTGAGGTCTTCCCTCACTGGGGCTAGAACAGGCAAAGAATCCTCTTCCCGCGAAGCCGAAGGCGAGACAGACGTTCCCTCCCCGAGGGAGGAGGTAAGAAGCCCTGAAGAGCCCTCTAACTCTGGGGAACACGCTGCACATAAGGAGGCCGCATCTAACGCCTGGCCGTGTGACCCACACGCGCAGCAGGCCTGCGATTCTGTTTTCGGTCCCATCTGCAGCAGCGCGCCAATAGTCTGAAGTGAAATAGAAAAGAGAATGAATAAAAAAAGAAACGCTCGGAGCTGCAACGTGGAGAAAATTTCAGTCAGGCAGGACCTGAAAAACAAACTTTTCGTGCTGCGGGCTAAGAGACCACCGGGAGAGGAGAAAAAAATGCACGCAGCCGTGCCGCGGGAAAGCGGCCTATCTATAGTGAAATCGCAAGGCCCCCAGCAGGGAAGTGACGAGTAAACGAGGCACATGGAGAAAAACTCACCCTTGCCCTCAGAAAATGACCCGGAGCCCCAGGAGCTGAGGGGAACACTGCTGACAGCTTCCCCGGCCGGCCTTAAAAGACCCAGTCCCTCCTGCACCTCTCCTTACCTCAGCACTGAAGACTGTCAGTCAGCCACAGTGAAAACAGCTTTTTTTTTTTTTTTTAATTAAACTTTACCAAGTCACAGAGAAAAGCTGTTGCAGGAGACAAGGGAGCATCTGTAGCAGAGACGGTGGTGAGTAGCCAGGAGCCCCTGATCGGCAGAAACTGAACTGTGGTGGAGAAACCCTGACAGGAATATCCAATTCCCTGGACGCCCGGCTTCTACTGAGGGATGGCCTACGAAGGCGCCTAACACCTCAGGAAGCGACCGTAAACCAAAAAATTAAATTCAAACTAACTAAATAAAGACTGCAGGTGTGCATCTGTACCACCCGCTGGAGTCAGAGAAATACTGAGTGAGTGCAGGTGGCACTCTCGTTATGTAGCAGTGCCCAAAGTTCTAATTGTTCTCTGACTCCACCTGCTGGTAGGGATATACAACCCACTTTTCTGGACTGAGCTGGGTATGTTCAGGAAACTTCTCATTTTTTCTTTTTAGTATTTTTCTCTCACATTTTGGTGTATAATTTTGTCTTTTATATGTCATATTTTGTGTTCACTGAAAAACACAGTGAGAAAATAGTTTTTGCTTCATGCTTATAAGTCTCCTCCAGCCCCCACCTTTTCCCCCCCCTTAGTATTACAAAAAGAACAAGGTCAGTACATAACTTGCTAGGGAGTACATCTTACTGCCTCCATGTACAGCCCATAGCCCTCCTTTCACAATAGCCCATAGTTCTCCCCCTTTTTTATATACAGCCCATGGCCCCCCTTGAGCACAAAATGACAATAAGACTTAATTAAAAATAAAAGACTGCTACTTACTTAAAGTCAGCTAGCATACAGGAAAATTAGTTTCTTACCTGATAATTTTCGTTCCTGTAGTACCAAGGATCAGTCCAGGACACCTGGGTTGTGACTCCGCACCAGTAGATGGAGACAGAGCAAAACTTGTGGGCGGAGCCATATATGCCCCTGTGCCGGTCACAGCCCCTCAGTCATACGTAATGTCAAAGTAGAAAATTCCAAAAGGCAACCATAGCTAACCATACAAACTTGCTATGGAAACGGAAATAATTCCATCACCCCTACAGGAAACAGACTCCCCAACCGGGAGAACGAATAAACAAGGGGTCAACTTACCGAAAACAACGATGAGCGGACTCCTCGTCACTTTAGCGTAGCACTGCGGGCGGGATCCTGGACTGATCCTTGGTACTACAGGAACGAAAATTATCAGGTAAGAAACTAATTTTCCTTTCCCTGTACATACCAGGATCAGTCCAGGACACCTGGGATGTACCAGAGCAAACTTACCGAGGGTGGGAAGCAGAGAGTCCCGCTCGGAGTACCCTCACCCCAAACCCCGGAAGCGGGAGCCCGGACATCCAACCGGTACTGCCGGAGAAGGTATGCAACAAGTAGCCGCCCTGCCCATTTCTTGAGGTGACACCTGAGAAGCTTCAGCCCAAGACGCAGCTTGAGATCGAGCGGAGTGAACCCGAAGACTCGCGGCACCAAGTACGCCGAACCAATGGCCTCCTTGAGCCAACGGGCGATCGTCATGCGGGACACTGCGGCCCCGTTCTGTGGACCAGGACCAGAGAACAAAACAAACAGATGATCAGTGACCCGAAAACGGCTAGGAACCTCCAGATAGTGAAGGAGGGATCTCCGCACGTCAAGATTCCTAAGCGCCCTCACTGTTGAATCAAAGGACTCCCCGACCGCGAAAGCAGGCAGCTCTACCGACGTATTTACATGGACAGACGACACCACTTTCAGGAACCATCCGCGAGGAAACTCCGGCATCGGAAATACGCAAGAAGGGTTCCCTACAGGACAAGGCCTGCAACTCCGAAACACGCCACGCCGGGGCAACCGCCACCAAGAACACCGCCTTCAACGTAATCGTTGCGCATCTCAAGGACTCAAACGGCGCCGCGCATAAAGCGGAGAGACCCAAGAGAGGTTCCAAGCCGGACAGGGGAGACGCAACTGAGGACGAAGGTGCTCAGCTCCCCGAAGGAAACGGGAGAAATCCGGGTGAAGAGCCAGAGGTGATCCACGGACCTGACCTCGCAAACAACCAAGCGCCACCACTTGGACCCGTAGCGAACCGCACGCCAGACCCTTGGCCAGCCCTGCCTGTAGGACCGCCAGAATGTCGGACCTGACCTCGCAAACAACCAAGCGCCACCACTTAGACCCGTAGCGAACTGCACGTCAGACCCTTGGCCAGACCTGCCTGTAGGAATGCCAGAATGTCGGAGACGGAAGCCACCGTGGGGTCCACCCCACGCTGTACGCACCATTCCTCAAAACCACCCAGACACGGACAAAAACCAGTAACGTCGACTGCGTTCTGGATCGTAGCAACGTGGCTACCCCAGCATCTGAGTAACCTTTTCCCTTCAGGCGCTTCCTCACCAAAGCCATGCGGCGAGACAGAAGTGATCCGCCTCCTCCAAACAGACGGGTCCCTGATGGAGTAGACCCGCCGGTCCCTGGAACCGGAGGGGTGACGTTACTGCTAGCTGGACGAGGTCCGCAAACCACGGTCGGCGCGGCTACTCCGGCGCCACCAGGATCACGGTGGCCGGGTGCAACTCTATGCGCCGCAGAAGCTCGCCAATCATCGGCCATGGGGAAAAGATGTACCGCAGAACATCCGACGGCCAGGGGAGTACCGACGTATCGACGCCTCCTGCCCCCCGTTCTCGACGTCGACTGAAGAATCGCGGAGCCCTCACGTTGTGCCCCGTGGCCATCAGAGCCCTGTGGGGCACTCCCCACGTTTCGCCAATGAGAAGAAACGCTTCATCCGCCAGCTCCCACTCTCCGGGACCCAGGCGATGACAGCTGAGAAAATCCGCCCGAACGTCGTCGACTCCTGCAATGTGAAAGGCTGCTACGGTGCTGAGATGTAGCTCCGACCAGGCCATCAAGTGCTGAGCCTCCTCTGCCACCTGTGGGCTCCTTGTCCTGCCCTGGCGTCTGATGTAGGCCACGGTGGTCGCGTTGTCCGACAACCCTCGGACCGCCTGTCCCCGCACTAACGGTAGGAAGGCTTGCAGGGCCAGACGGACCGCTCTGGTCCCTAGACTGTGGATAGGCCACTGGGCTGGCGACACCGACCATAGGCCTGGGACTGAGCTTTCGAGGCAGACCGCTCCCCAACCGGAGAGACTGGCATCCGTGGTCACCACCGTCCAATTTGGCACCAGAAGAGACACTCCCGAAGACAGATGACCGGAATCCAGCCACCAGAGCAGGCTGGATGTCGCGTGTCCTGCTAGTGGAAGCGGTAAGTGGAACTCCTCCTGAACCGGCGCCCAGCGGGACAGTAAGGATGACTGTAATGGTCGCAGATGAGTGAACGCCCAGGGAACCAGCACTAGTGTGGAAGCCATAGAGCCCAGGACCGTAAGACAGTCGCAGACCCGCGGCCGGCGGAGAGACAAGAAGCGCCTTACTTGAGCTTGCAGTTCGTATCTCCGTTCGTGTGACAGGAACACCTTGCCCTGCTACGTGTCGACAACGGCTCCCAGATATTCCAAGGTCTGTGAGGGTGTCCGATCACTGTTTTGAAGTTGACCACCCATCCTAGGGACTGTCAAGGTGTAGGACCCTGGCCCACTGACAACCGACACTGATCCTCGGACTTCGCCCGAATCAATCAATCGTCCAGGTAGATGGACCAGGAGACCTTCCCGGCGCAGCCGCGCCGCCACCGTGACCATGACCTTCGTGAACGTACGGGGGCCGTCGCGAGACCAACCGGGAGCGCTTGAAAAACTGGCCATGCCGTCCTAGAATGCAGAACCTGACGAAGAGCTGGAACGACGGCTGAATGCCTATGTGAAGACAAGCCTCCGTGAGATCTAGGGAGGTCAGAAACTCGCCTGGCCGCGCAGCAGCCATTGCCGACCGAATCGTCCCCATTTTGAAGTGAGGAACGCGAAGGCATTGATTTACCCCACCGAGATCCAGAAAAGATCCGGCCGTGCCGTCTTTCTTTGGGACAATGAAGTAAATGGAGTAACGGCCCCTGCCGTGCGGCTCCCAGTGGTTGAGCGGAACGGAGGAGGTAGCCGTGTCTGATCATGTTGAGGACCCACTGGTCTGACGTTACACCGGCCCATCTCTCCACAGCTGACATCAACCGCGCCCCGACGTTGGGAACGACGCCCTGGGGCTACGGTGAGAGAGAGAGAGACCGACCACCTTTCATTGCGAAGCTTAAGCCCCTATACGACTGACCAGACGACCTTTGAGGACGCCACGTCCTGGGATCACGAAAGCGGGACCTGGCCGAAAACGAATCCCGCGCCCTGGATTTATACTCGGGCAGCTTGAAAATCCTGTTTTCCCCTAGGGAAATCTTCGTCCTCCGGCAAGGGAGAGAGCTTACCCATAGCCTTCGTGACCTTCAGGTTCGAAGCCGGAGTATCCCACTCTCGATAGAGCCGGGCTGTCACAGAGAGGTGAAAAAAGAACGGAGCCCAGCCGAGACTACCCCAGGCGGTGTGTCGATGCCCAACTCCTCCAGGATGGCGGGAATCAGGGGCCAGCTCCTTCCTGATGAAGAGGCGGATCAACCTCGAGTCATCCCCTTCCGAAGCCTGTGTCTGCCTTGCCGCCCCCTGCGGCGGCGCGCCATCTCCCTTAGCCCCCCTCGGAGGTGGGGAGAGCGCCTTGGAAATTTCCGGACCCGACGATTCAAACGTCGACATCTCCCTCAGCCCCCCTCGGAGGAGGGGAGGGCACCTAGGAAATTACCGGATCCGACGAGTCAGAGGTAGGGACCGTGCCCAAACCAGGCGGTATGGCCCGCAACGGGCGTTTGGCTATGAATCGCCCCGCCGCGATCTGCGGCCGAGTGTGCGTCCGGTCCAACTTGATTGGCCTCTCAGGCCCCCCGCCTGGCCAGAAGGTCGCTTGTGGGCTCTGCGGCCTTAAAGGCCCTATGCCTGGCTAAAAGAAAACCAGGAGCAAACAGTCCCTCAGAGTTCGTGGCGCGTCTCCCCCGGCCCTCCCCCCCACCGCCTCCGATGGCAAACAGACCGCGGAGCCGGCCGCTGGGGGGGGGGGGAAATGAGGGAAAAACCCCTGGGGCCTGCCGCGCTTGGTGTCGCGCTCGACGCCGCACCAAGATGGCCGACTTTCCCGCCAATTTCGCGCGAGAGGTCTGTGTAGAATTTTATTATTTTTTTTTTTTTAAATCTTTGCCCGCGGCAGGCAGAAACTGCTTGGGGAAGGCCGCCGGACGGTCCCCAACCGCAAGAGCGAAAAGCCGCCGCCGAACAAGCACCCCCCCGAAGCAAGGCCAACGATCCTGTGCCCCCCGTTTCGCAGCCTGAGGAGAGCCGAGCTCGCTAGAGGCGCGCGGCGCTGGAGCCGCAAGTCGAGCAGGCCGCCCCATGCGGCCTGCTCGGAAGAGGGACGAAAACACAAAATTAAAAAGGGAGAAGGGGAGGGGGAGAGAGGAAACGCCGAAAACGACCGCTGCCGAAGAGAACCAGGCGCGCTGAAAAGAAAACTGCTCCGTTTTTTTTTGGGTTTTTTTTTTTTAATTACCTGGAGCTGTCCCTCGCAGCGGTCCAGCGGTCCGGCCGGGGCGAGAGAACCGGGCTCCCCGGTATCACCCCGGCTGGGCAGTAAACTAACCCAGGATCCGCGACCCGTAGCCCAGCAAGTGCTCTACCAGGGGATATGGTCCCCTCAGGACCTGGTAACCCCCTGGGAGCAAACGACCCGAGCCGCAGGGCCGACCGGACAAGCCACGAGGCATGCCGGCGAAAACGCGGCGAACCGGAAAGCCACGCGAGTAACAAAGGTAAAATTAAGGCGACCGACCTCCCCCCTGCCAGCAGCGCCCCCCCCGGAGCCAACACGGAGCGGCGACGCGAAGGAACAGAGCCGGAAACAACATCAACAACTTTCAATTTTTTTTTATTTTTTTATTTTTTTACAAAAAACCTGTCACTATCCACCGTCCTGGAGCCCTAATCCAGCAGGGGTGAGTGAACCGGGCTCCCCGGTGTCACCCCTGACGCTGCTACTGGTAAAGCCGGGTCCTCGACCCTAGCAGCGGCCTCAACCGGGGGGGGAGTAGTCCCCTCAGGACCTCTCAACCCCCCTGGGAGGCAGGGCGGATGGGACGTCAGTGACAATTTGCAATGCAAAATTCAAATTCCCAAAAGAAAACAACTGTGGCCTAAAACTGGCCTAAAACCAAGAAAAAGAACCAACCCTGACGGAGTACCAGAACCAGGGCAGGCAGGAGCTGTGACCACACCTGCACCATCTACTGGAGACAGAGTAAGACTGGGGAGGGGCTGTGACCGGCACAGGGGCATATATGGCTCCGCCCACAAGTTTTGCTCTGTCTCCATCTACTGGTGCGGAGTCACAACCCAGGTGTCCTGGACTGATCCTGGTACGTACAGGGAATAAGAGTTACTTTAGTTCAGCACAAGTGTTTTTGGCAAATGCTGAGAGACGAAACATCTGGCAGCTGCCAAGACAGAATGTGCTAGGTTTAAAGCTAGTGGTATTAGGAGCAGTGGATAAAGACCAGAAGTCCACCATCTTCGAGAACATACGCAGTAAGTTTCTCTTATCAGTAGACTGGCAATATTTCACAGCAGTTAACAAAGAAATCTCTTCTGAGCAAGTGTAGTCCAAGAGGTATTTAACTTCAGTACACAGCAGAATCTACGAATTCCTGACAGGACCTACACAGAATAGCACGACCAGCTTGACAGAGACCCAGAATTCCCTGCGCAGTCCAGCCTTCCACAAGAGAAATGCTTGATTACTGAGAGGTTTTTGGAAGGCACTTTTCAGGAAGGTGGTAACTTTCGCTAGGCCTTTGAATATAAATTATACCCTATTACTTGGGAAATTTACTCCTGCTTATTGTGCTGATATATTGTATATATTATGTTTTATCTCAGGTGTCCTCATAAGTACCTGTTTTGCCTGTATATTATACAGAAAATATAGCTTTTCATTGTTTCTCACAAGACATAGTGAGTGTTATTCTCCTAGTTTGTTTGCATAATATAGACTACAAAGCAAATAGCACATACAATAGCATAACTCACTACAGGGACATCATTAGCTTCAGCCCTCCTGGTTATGCACCACAGCACTTCCTGCACTGACCCGACATGGCCATGCTAAGCCCTGAGCCAAGCGGGAAAGTACAGGCAGTACTGCTGCCACTTAATCGCGCAACAATTCAAAGGTCTCATACTGCAGGAAGATTTGTCAGCCTTCTCCCTTCTGTGGGAGCATGAGAGGAGAGGATTACCTTGCTGGTGGCTGGAAAGAATCAGTAAGTACTGCTTGGAGAAATTTTTAAAACTTAAAAATATTGGGGAGAACTAAATTATTGGGTCATATTATTTAGTATGTTCATGTGTTTTGTTTTAAATAGGTAGTGAGAAAGTCAGGCAAGAAACAGAACTTTGTGTCTTTGTATTTTCCAACTCTCCCACCGCTCTCCCACCCACCCCTAGTTCATCCTTTAATTTATAAGCAGGTTGTTATGATTCAGGTGGTGGACCCTTAGTCCGACGCAGTCCTGCAAGACACTTACGTCGGTAGGCGAGACCAACTCTGAAGATCCTGTGCGGTTGCAGAGGGGAATCTGGATGCAAGTGCCTCCTGCCGGTCGTGTGGTCCAGATAGCTGGCACCTCCAGCAGGTCGAAACTACTCTGACTCATGCACACAGGAAGAGGTCCAAAGCTCAAGAGCCAGGCGGTACTCCGCAGCCAGTCCAAGGGTCAGGAACCAAACGATAATCCGCAGCCAGTCCAGGGGTCAGGAACCAAACGATACTCCGCAGCCAGTCCAGGGATCAAGAGCCAAACGATACTCCGCAGCCAGTCCAGGGGTCGGGAACCAAACAATACTCCACAGCCAGTCCAGGGGTTTAGGAACCAAACGAAGTCAGCAGCCAGTCCAGGAGTCAAGCACGGAGGAACAAACAGTGGATCAGGAACAGGACACCAGAACAAATGAACCACAGGAGCCAAGAAGCCAAGGCAAGGTCTGAGGCTCCAGACCTTGCCTTAAATAGTCCAAACCCAACTGGAGCCCACAGGAAGGTGTCCTACCATTTCCTGTCGTGGCCCCTTTAAGGATCAGCTTCTGCCGCACGCGCGGCCCTAGGAAGCTCAGCGGGGGCGGAGTCAATCGGGAGCAGGAGGACGGCCGATGCTGCGGCCATGTTGATTGCAGCAGCAGGAACCGCCGAGGGACGAGCCCGCCGATGCCGAGAGCAGTCACCGCGAGCGGAGCGGTCTGCCGCGCCGGTGAATGCCTGGCCCCGGTCGCGGCTTGCCGCCGCCGGTGGCCATAACAGTACCCCCTCCTTTAGGCCTCCCCCTAGAAGGCTTGGGTTTCCCAGGGTGACTGGTGTGGAAGTTCTTGAGAAGATCTTTATCAAGGATGTTTGTAGCTGGCTCCCAAGAATTCTCTTCCGGCCCAAATCCTTCCCAAGCTAGAAGATATTCCCATCTACGACCTCATTTACAAACATCAAGAACCTCCCGAACTCGGTAAGTAGTGTCTTCCTCCGCCCCTAGTTGAGACGAAACAGGGACCTTCCGAGAAGGCCAACTGAGGAGCAAGGGCTTCAGGAGAGAGACATGAAAAGAATTGTGGATACAAAGAGTGGCAGGGAGACGTAGTTGGTAGGTCACAGGACCTAACTGCTTAATCACCGGGAAAGGACCGATGTAACGAGGGGCCAATCGCATCGAGGGAACCCGTAAACGGATATATCTGGTGCTGAGCCACACCATTTTCTCCAGGACGAAATCGTGGTGCTGGTCTCCGATGTCGATCTGCGAATCTCTTTGCAGAATGTGCCACTTTCTGTAGCATTCGTCGAGTAAGTATCCAAAGTTGCTTTAGTTGGGTAGCGGTGAGTTGGGCCGCCGGAGAAGCGACAGGCAGAGGTAGCGGTATTGGTGGCACAGGTTGTTGACCGAAAACAATTTGAAAAGGGGAGGCCCCAGTCGAGGTACAGGTAAAGGAATTATGGGAAAATTCTGCCCAGGGCAGCAATGCCGCCCAATCATCCTGTCAAGCATTAACATAGGAGCGCAAGAATTGTTTCAAGGCCCGATTAGTTCTCTCAGCCTGCCCGTTGGCCTGAGGGTGAAAGGCAGTGGTGAAATCTAGCGTAATGTGAACTTTGGTACAGAGGTTTCGCCAATATCGAGCCGTGAATTGCGACCCTCGATCAGACGTGATGTGCTGGGGTATTCCATGGAGACGAAAGACATGTAACATAAATAATTGCGCCAGACGGGGAGCAGAGGGGAGGGCGGGTAGTGGTGTAAAGTGGGCCATCTTAGAGAATCGATCAACCACTATCCATATTACCGTATGTCCTTCAGAAGCAGGAAGATCGACAATAAAATCGATGGAGATGTGTGTCCATGGTCTTGTTGGCGCCGGAAGTGGTTGTAACTGCCCCCAAGGTCTCCCCGCAGGATTCTTATGCTGCGCACAAACAGGATAAGAGTCTACATAAGCACGAATGTCCTTGCGCATCCCAGGCCACCAGTAGTGATGTTGAAGCAGATCCTGTGTTCGTCTACATCCTGGATGCCCGGCCAACTGGGAATCATGTCCTCATTTCAATACCTTATTGCGGAGTATCTTGGGTACCACAGTCTTACCTACCGGGACCATAACGGTTGCCAAGAGAATGATACGGGCTAGGTCAATAATATTCTGTATAGGTTCTTCCACGTCTTCACTGATAAAGGATCGAGACAATGCATCGGCTTTAATGTTCTTACTCGCTGGTCGATATCTTAGCTCAAAATCAAAACGTGTAAAGAATAACGCCCAGCGGGCCTGACGTGGGTTCAGACGTTGAGCTTGTTGTAAGTATATCAGGTTTTTATGATCCGTAAAAACTGTAATGCGATGTTGAGCCCCCTCTAACCACTGGCGCCATTCCTCAAAGGCAAGTTTGATGGCTAGCAATTCTTTGTCACCAATAGAATAGTTACGCTCCGCAGGTGAAAATTTCTTCGAAAAATAGGAGCATGGATGGGACGTTCCTGCAGCATCGTTCTGGCTCAGAACTGCTCCAACTCCCTCTTTAGAGGCGTCAACCTCCACCGTGAATGGACGTCTAGGATCAGGGTGGCGGAGGCAGGGTTGCTGTAGAAAAGCGTCTTTGAGAGCTTGAAATGCTTCTAACGCATCTGATGGCCAGATTTTGATATTAACTCCTTTTCTTGTAAGAGTGGATAGCGGTGCAACTAGTTTGGAAAAATTCTTGATAAAATGACGGTAGTAACTCGCAAATCCCAGAAACCGTTGAATTGCACGTAGTCCGTTGAGTTGAGGCCATTCTTGAATGCATTTCACTTTGGTCGGATCCATTTGGAAACCTTGCTTGGAGATAATATATCCTAAAAAGGGTAAGGATTCTGTTTCAAAAATACATTTCTCTAGCTTGGCAGATAATCGATGCTCTCTTAAACGCTGGAAAACTTGTATAACCTGTTGGCGATGCATCTGAGGATCTTTGGAAAAAATCAAAATATCATCAAGATAAACAATCACACAGATATATAATAAGTCTCTAAAAATCTCATTAATAAAGTTTTGAAAAACAGCAGGAGCGTTGGTTAATCCAAATGGCATAACTAGACATTCGTAGTGTCCATCTCTGGTATTAAATGCCGTTTTCCACTCGTCCCCTTCCCGAATCCGAACCAAGTTATAGGCACCTCGTAAGTCTAATTTGAAGAATACTCGGGCTCCTTGTAGACAATCAAACAGTTCCGCAATAAGAGGCAGTGGATATCGATCCTTGATGGTGATAGCATTAAGTCCATGAAAATCAATGCAAGGGCGTAATGTCCCATCTTTTTTCTCAACAAAAAAAGATCCAGCCCCCGCAGGAGAGGTAGATTGATGAATAAACCCTTTCTGTAGATTGTCCTGGATGTATTCAGACATAGCCCGAGTCTCTGCAGCAGATAACGGATACACTCTCCCCCGAGGTGATGTGGATCCCGGAATCAATCTAATAGCGCAGTCAAAATCGCGATGCGGGAATAAAGTATCCGCGGCCTTCTTGGAGAAAACATCCGCGAATTGTTTGTATTGAGAAGGTAAATTTTGTAAGGCTGAAGTGCAGACGAAACTAGAAGTGGAAGTAGTTCTCCTTAAGCATGTCTCATGGCATCTAGGTCCCCATCGAGTAAGCCTTAAAGACGTCCAATCAAATTGTGGATTGTGGCGTTGCAACCAGGGAATGCCTAGAACCACTGGATGAATGGCTTTGCTGAGGACGTAGAAGGTGATCCGTTCTGTGTGGTCAGGTGCAATATGGCAATCTAGTGGTTCTGTGTGGTGCGTTATTCTTCCTGGTAAAGGTTCACCGTGGATAGAAGAGATGATCAAAGGCTTAGAACAGAGGTGAGAGAGGTAATGGTGGTGGGGCCGATTGGTAATAGTGATCATAATATGATCAAATTTGAATTAATGACTAGAAGGGGGACAGCTCAGGTGCTAAACTTTTAAAAGGAAAACTTTGATAAAATGAGAAAAATAGTTAGAAAAAACTGAAAGGTGCAGCTACAAAGGTAAAAAGTGTGCAAGAGGCATGGACATTGTTAAAAATACCATCCTAGAAGCACAGTCCAGATGTAGTCCATGATTTAAGAAAGGTGGAAGGAAAGCAAAATGATTAGCGGCATGGTTAAAAGTGAGGTGAAAGAGGCTATTTTAGCCACAAGCTCTTCATTCAAAAATTGGAAGGATCCTTCAGAATACCCGTTCCGGAAAGATTTTCATAGGTGATGATTTTGATGAACTGAACCAAATCACGTTGAACGTGGATGATGCGAAAGGCCTGATTGACAAACTGAAGAGATGTAAATCACCGGAACCGGATGGTATACACCCCAGGGTTCTGAAAGAACTAAAAAGTGATATTTCAGAACTATTAGTAAAAATTTGTAACCTATCATTAAAATCATCGGATGTACCTGAAGATTGGAAGATGGCCAATGTAAGCCCTATTTTTAAAAAAGGATGCAGGGGTGATACAGGAACCTACAGACCGATGAGCCTGACTTCACTGCCGGGAAAAATCGTGGAAACTGTTATAAAGAATAAAATCGCAAAACATTTAGATAGACATGGTTTGATTGGACACAGCCAATATGGATTTACCCAAGGGAAGTCTTGCCTCACAAACCTCCTACAATTTTTTAAATGGGGTGAATAAACATGTGGACAAAGGTGAACCGGTAGATGTGGTATATTTGGGTTTCCAGAAGGCATTCAACAAAGTCCCACATAAGAGGCTTCTAAGAAAAGTAAAAAATCATGGGATAGGAGATGATGTCCTCTTTTGTGGATTGCAAGTTGGTTAAAAGACAGAAAACGGAAGGATTAAATGGTCAGTTTTCACAGTGGAAAAAGGTAAACAGTGGAGTGCCTCAGGGATCTGTACTTGGACCAGTGCTTTGTAATATATTTATAAATGATCTGGAAAGGGATATGACGAGTGAGGTGATCAAATTTGTAGACGACACAAAATTATCCTGAGTAGTTAAATCTCAAGCGGACTGTGATGAATTGCAGGAGGACCTTATGAGACTGGAAGATTGGGCTTCCAAATGGCAGATGAAGTTTAACGTGGACAAGTGCAAAGTGATGCATATAGGGAAAAATAACCCTTGCTGTAGTTACACAATGTTAGGTTCTATCTTAGGAGTTACACCCAGGAAAAAGATCTAGGCGTCATAGTGGATAATACATTGAAATTGTCAGCCCAGTGTGCTGTGGTGATCAAAAAAGCAAACAGAATATTAGAAATTATTAGGAAGGGAATGGAAAATAAAACAGAGGATGTCATAATGCCTCTGTATTGCTCCATGGTGAGACCACACCTTGAATACTGTGTGCAATTCTGGTCACCACTTCTGAAAAAGGATATAGCTGCACTAGAGAAGGTGCAGAGAAGGGCGACCAAAATGATATGGGGCATGGAATGGTTGCTCTATGAGGAAAGGCTAAAGAAGTTAGGGCTGTTCAGTTTGGAGAAGAGACAACCAAGAGGGGATATGATAGAAGTCTACAAAATCATGGAAGAACTTGAACAAGGAAATATAAATCGGTTATTTACTCTCTCAGATAATAGGACAGGGGGCACTCCATGAAGTTAGCAAGTAGCTCATTTAAAACAAATCAAATAATTATTTTTCACTCAGCACATAATTAAACTCTGGAATTCATTGCCAGGGGATGTGGTTTCAGCAGTTAGTGTTACTGGGTTTAAAAAAGGTTTGGATAAGTTCCTACAGTTTAAATTCATAAACTGCTATGACAGTAATTAATAAGCAATAATAGCTTGTGATCTATCTAATGTTTGGATACTTGCCAAGTACATGTGTCTTGGATTGACCACTGTTGGAAACTGTTGGGCTTGATGGACCCATGGTCTGACCCAGTATGGCATTTCTTAATGTTCAGGTTATTCACCATAGCACTTCTCGTGCTACACCGCCATCCTTAACTCTGAGCTGCATGGAACGAGCACCAACAGTACTGCTGCTGCTGCTGCTGCTGCTGTTTAACTATATGGTGTTTCATAAGGACCCGCTCCACAGCAAAAATCAGCAGCTTTCCCCCTCCTACTTACCAGCGCGTTGTCCTGCCAAACCACCTCCCCAACAGTTTGCGAAGGCCTCCAGACTGTTGGTGCAGGACCCCCACGGCTACTGCAGCTCTCAGCAGAGAACCTCCTCTGGGTGTTTTGGGGGTTTTTTTTCCCAACTTTATTAAAGTGACCTCAGCCCCATAAAGAATAATAAAAAGGAGTACGTCTCCGGGGGGCATTTCCAAGATGGCAGCATATGCAGGATGCTCTTGAGATCTGAGCCTGGTTTTTTCCTCAAAATTTCTTGGAATTTAGAGTTATGCTTGCGAAAAGGAAGGGCAAGGTAAGGGTATATCCCGCAGAACCCTTGCCCTTACCAATACAGTTGGAAATAACCAAATTTATGTCCATACCTGGTAATGTACCGGCAACCGAGGATCCTGATGTGCAAGGTGGATTGGGAGAGTCACCTTTGCCGGCAGGGGAGGCTTCGCTGGGCCCCGAACCGAGGAGACCACCAGCACAGAGTGAAGGTGGGGGAAGCGCTGCTGAGGGACCGGGAAGTGAGGTCACTTCCATTCTCGGACTCGGAGCTGGAGGCGAAACATCGGAGGAGACGCTGCTCCAGCAGAACCCCCCCGAGGCATTCAAATCTGAGGAAACCGCTGCGACTTTGGAGGAGAATGGAGACGATTTAACAACTTTAAACGCGGTCCCCCTTGTCAGTGGGAGTGCGATTGAATCAGAAACCCAGGTCACAGCAGGTATTGACGGAGGGGCTGTGAGTGGAGAGGTCAAGGGCCCCCCTATCCGACCATCTGTGGTGACCTTAGACTGCTTGTGGGATATGATGGCTGGGTTTACTATGGAACTGAGAAATTTAAATCGAAAATTTGACCAAACCACTCTCAAACAACAACATGAGATGGGAGAAACTCAGAAAAAAGTGGAGGATGTTTTGGACAGAGTTGTAGAATTAGAAAAAAGAGATAAGAAAGCACAAGAGTTTAAAGTTGTCGTAGCAAAAGATAGAGAAATGCTGGCAAGAAGACTGGAACATCTTGAAAATAATGCCAAAAATCTTAATTTGCGTTTCCTTAACTTCCCAAGAGTTTTGGGAGAAATTACCTTTATCACCTTAAAAAGATTTCTTCAAGAAGGACTGGGGTTTTCAACTGATGACATGCCAGCTATTAATACATGTTATTTTCTGCTGAAGATTAGTAATCCAAATAGAGAAACCAACATGCAATTTCAAGAAAATTTGACAAATTTCTTAGAAAATTTAGATTTGGAAATTCTACGTAGGGGTACGTTGTTGGTTTCTCTAATTTCAACACATGATATAAACAAAATAATGAAAGTGTATTTTAGAAAATATCCAGTCAAATTTCTAGATATTGTTATAAAAATGTTTCCAGATTTGGCATTAGTAACTCAAGCTAGAAAAAAAGTTTCCTAGCATTCCGTCAAGAAGTGATTGGACTGGGTTATTCCTTTCTATTATGGTTTCCGTGCACGTGCATTCTAAAAAAAGGAGAAGAATGTTATATATTTCTTATGTCTGATGACTTAAAAAGTTTCATTGATTCAAAGAAACCCAGTACTTCAACCCCTGTGCAGTCAAGTTAGAGATGTACTAGCTATGCTATGCTTAGACCATCTTTATTTCTTATTAAATGAAAATTGGTTCTTACCTGCTAGTTTTCGTTCCTGTAGTACTCAGGATCAGTCCAGAAAAGTGGGTTGTGTATCCCTACCAGCAAATGGAGTCAAAGAGTAAAACTTTGGGTACTGCCATATATACTCTAGTGCCACCTGTAGTCCCTCAGTATTGACTTGTACCCAAGCCCACCGGTACCAAACTAACATAAAAAACGGACCAAGGGAACCTAACCAAAAGGAACAGCCCTTCGTCCTCTGAACACAGTTAACCGAACCAACCATGAAAAAACTGCTCCATTAACCATGTCTGCAAAAAAAGATGGAGCCCCATGCAACAAGCAGCAGAAAGATAAAAAACTAAGTAAGGCTGTCTTTCGGTAGCTGATGAAAGGGTTGGGCCTCTGGACTGATCCTGACTACTACAAGAATGAAACTTAGCAGGAAAGAACCAATTTTCATTTCCCTGTACGTACCAGGATCAGTCCAGAAAAGTCGGATGTTCCCAAGCCACCCTACACTGGGCGGGAACCCGAAAGGCCCGCAAGTAGAACACTCTCACATCCAGAGGATAATGCTTAGTAAAAGTGTGCAAGGAAGACCATAACGCCGCCCTGCAGATTTCCTGAGGCGACAGCAACTGACATTCCGCCCAGGAAGTAGCCTGGGCCCTAGTGGAGTGAGCACGGAGACCCAACGAAACTTGGCGCCCGTGGGCTATGTAAGATGAACAAAGGGCCTCTTTAATCCAGCAAGAGATGGTTGCCTTAGACGCCTTGTCCCCCTTCTTTTGGCCACCAAAAAGAATAAACAAATGATCGGACCTCTGAAAGTCATTAGTAACTGCCAGGTAACGCAACAAGATGTGCCGCACATCCAGCATATGCAGATCCCGGCCTTGAGAAGATTCACTAGACCACTGAGGAAAGCCCGGAAGCTCCACAGTTTGATTGACATGAAATGCCGAAACCACTTTTGGAACGAAGGATGGAACCATGCGTAAGGACACCCTATCATCGTAAATGCGAAGAAAGGGATCCCGACACGACAAAGCCTGTAACTCTGAAATCCGACATGCCGAGCAAATGGCCACCAAAAAGACCTTCTTTAAAGTTAGATCTTTCAACAACGCTCTGCGGAGAGGTTTGAAGGGGGGACCACAGAGCACCTGAAGCACTAGGTTCAAACTCCAATCAGGGCACACCGAACGGATAGGAGGCCACAAGTGTTTAACCCCCTTGAGAAACCTAGCAATATCTGGATGTACAGCCAGCAAGCAGCCCGCAAACTTGTCAAGCAATGCACCAAGAGCTGCCACTTGACACGAAGGGAGTTGAACGCTAACCCCTTAGCGAGACCCTGCTGCAGAAAGTCCAGGACCTGAGGGACATTGACTGCTAATGGATTGAAGGAGCGCTGTTGACACCATGCCTCAAAGAGCTTCCACACTCTCACATAGGCCATAGAAGTGGCCGGGCGTTTCACCTGTAGGAGTGTAGAAATGACCTGTTCAGAATAGCCCTTCCAGCATAAACGTCACCTCTCAAAACCCAAGCCGCGAGAGAGAAGTGATCCTCCCAATCCGAAAATACTACGCGTATCTACCGCGAAGTAGTCGCGGTAGATACGCGAGCTGTAATGGTCCCTCGAGAGCCAAGCGAACCAGATCTGCGAACCACAGACGACGCGGCCACTCTGGAGCTACAAACACCACGCTGCCTGGATGGAGCTCTATGTGACGGAGAAGCCTCCCGATAAGAGGCCAGGGAGGAAAGGCACACAGAAGAATTCCCGTGGGCCAGGGGCACACCAGAGCATCGAGCCCCACCAAGCCCTGCTCCCGTCGACGGCTGAAGAAGCGTTCCATCTTTGCATTTGCTCGCGTTGCCATCAGATCCAACTGCGTACGCCCCACCTGGGGCAAATGAGGTTCCAGGTGTCTGGAGACAGCTCCCACTCTCCCGGATCAAGCTGCTGTCTGCTGAGAATATCCGCCTGCATGTTCTCCACCACTGCAACATTTATTTATTTATTTATTTATTTAAATTCTTTTAATATACCGATGCTCAAGACCAGGTCTTATCATACCGGTTTACAATAAACTAGGGGGGGGTGAACCAGTTAACAATGAAAGCAAAAAGTTACATTATAACAGGGAATGTGGAACTGGGCTGTTAGAAAAAAGGAAAGGTTAAACAGTTTCTAACTGGAGAGCAGAGCATATAAGCAGAGAGTAAGTGCTTATTATATACAAATTTACATAGAGTATATGATTGGTAAGTTATATGAAAGTGCAGTTAGCCGAAAAACAGTTCCTTTGAGTTGCGGAAAACAGTTCCTTTGAGTTGCGGAGAACAGTTCCTTTGAGTTGCGGAGAACAGTTCCTTTGAGTTGCGGAAAGAGGACGCAACCGTAGGGTATGTGACTGTGTGGGTGACCCTGAGGCTTCTTCAAGGGTATGCTTGGGCGAACAGCCAAGTTTTTAATTTTTTTCTGAAAATGATATGGCAGTGTTCCTGGCGGAGATCTGGCGGGAGAGAGTTCCAGTGATGCGGACCAGCAATAGATAGTGCTCGTTTTTCAATGGTGTTGTGAAGAACGGATTTTTTGGGGGGAACCTGGAGGGAATCTCTGTATGCAGATCTGGTGGGTCTTGCAGAGGAGTGTGGTTTGAGGGGTATGGTGAGTTGGAGCGAGGATTCCTGAAATAAGGTTTTGTGGATAATAGTAAGTGTCTTGAAGAGAATTCTGTAGTGAATGGGTAGCCAGTGAAGTATTTTTAGAATCGGGGTGATGTGGTCCATGCGGCGAGAGTTTGTGAGGATCCTGGCTGCAGCGTTTTGCAGCATTTGGAGTGGTTTGGTAGAAGAGGCCGGGAGACCAAGTAACAGCGCATTACAATAGTCAATCTTTGAGAATAGTATGGCTTGAAGGACCGAACGGTAATCGTGGAAGTGTAGGAGAGGTCTTAACTGTTTTAGTACCTGTAGTTTGTAAAAACCTTCTTTGGTGGTGTTGTTAATGAATTTTTTAAAGTTCATTCTGGAGTCTAGGAAGGCCCCAAGGTCTCTCACTTGATTTACTAGTGGTGTGTTAGTATTGATGGCTAGCGGGTTGTTATCATTGGGGGAAATGACTAGCAGTTCGGTTTTGGATGTATTGAGAACGAGGCAGAGGCTTGTGAGAAGGAGGTTGATGGCGTGGAGGCAGCTATTCCAGTAGTTTAGAGTGTCGGAGACGGGATCCTTGATGGGGATTAGGATCTGCACGTCGTCCGCATAAATGAAGTATGTGAGGTTGAGGTTATTGAGAAGTTGGCATAGGGGGAGAAGATATATGTTGAATAGGGTCGGCGAGAGCGAGGAACCCTGGGGAACTCCTTGTTTGGCCGCTACAGGGTGAGACTCTTTGTTGATTATTTTTACTTTATAGTATCTGTCGCTTAGAAAGGATTTTAACATGAAACGCGGCAATCCCTTCTAGATGATGTTCCGCCCAGGCGAAGAGACGTCGTGCCTCGGGTGCTACCGCCTGACTTCTTGTCCCTCCTTGTCGGTTGATGAAAGCCACCGTTGTCGCATTGTCGGAGAACACTCTCACCACTCTGCCCCGAATCCAGGGCAGGAATGCTTGTACAGCAAGCCGAACCGCTCTCATCTCGAGTCGATTGATGGACCATGAGCCCTCCATCGGAGACCAGAGACCTTGGGCGGACTTGTCCGCACAGACCGCTCCCCAACTGGATAGGCTGGCATCGGTGGAGATTATCAGCCAATTCGGAGTTTCCAAATCCACCCCCCGTTCCAGATTGGTATGCGATAGCCACCACGACAGGCTGAGTCTGGACTCTGAAAGCAAGGGCATCAGCAGATGGAATTGTTCGGACACCGGACTCCATCGGGATAACAGCGCTCGCTGTAATGGTTGTAGGTGAGCGAACGCCCACGGCACTAAATCGAAGGTGGAAGCCATGGACCCCAGAACCTGAAGATGATGCCACACTGTGGGGGTCTGCCTCCGAATGAGAGAATGGATCTGGTCCTGTAACTTCGTCACCTGGTCCGGTGCTAGAAACACCTTTCCGTGCAAGGTGTCGAACCGTGCTCCCAAGTAAATCAACTCCTGTGTCGATTCCAAGTGACTCTTCTGCACATTGATGACCCACCCGAGCAACTATAAGATCGCCATCACCATGCGCACAGAACTCTTGCAGTCCTCCCGGGACTTTGCGCAAATTAGCCAGTCGTCCAGGTAAGGATGGACCAAAATCCCCTCCTTGCGAAGAAAGGCCACTACAACCACCATCACCCTTGGTGAACGTCCGAGGGGCCGTTGCGAGATCAAACGGAAGGGCCCAAAACTGGAAGTGCTGTCCCAAGACCTTGAAACACAAAAACCGCTGGTGATCCAGGTGGATAGGGATACGAAGGTACGCCTCTGTGAGGTCCAGGGAGGCTAGAAACTCCCCTTTCCGAACCGCCACCATTACCGTCCTCAGAGTTTCCATTCAAAAACGAGGGATCCGAAGACAGCGGTTCACCTTCTGAAGATTGAGGATGGGACGAAACGTGCCCTCCTTCTTGGGAACCACAAAGTAAAAAGAGTATCTTCCTCGGCCTTGCTGCGTATCCGGAACTGGGAGAATTGCTCGCAGCTCGAGAAGCCTTTGCAGAGTTATCTGGACCGCATCGCGTTTGGTATGAGAGGCCACATGAGATTCCACAAAAACCTCCCGCACCGGTCGTGAGAATTCCTGAGCGTAGCCGTTTCTGATTACCTCCAGAACCCAGAGGTCTGAGGTAATCCTTTCCCATTCCGTGTAAATGTTGGATAATCTGCCACCGACAACTTCGACAACGGAATGGGGGCTCGTGGCTTCATTGGGCGGGTTTACTGGTTCCTGCGCCGAGATGTCCCAAGTCTCTTCCGGCGCGACGACCCCCGCAAAAGGACTGTTGACGTCCCGGAGCCTGTTTGGATGCCGAAGGCGCGGAATATCTGTCGGTACGAAAACGGCGATATTCCCGAAAGCAGGACCGGGAGGGAAAGAGCTCCTTAGGCGGCCTCCTATCTTCTGGTAACTTATTGCCCTTAGACTTCCCCAACAATTTAACCAGCTGATCTCCAAAGAGAAGCTTGCCTTTAAAGGGGAGATTGCAAAGCTGGGACTTGGAGGACAAGTCCGCTGCCCAATTTCGAAGCCAGAGGAGTCGACGCGCCGACACAACGGACACCATACTCCGAGCAGTGGTCCGCACGAGATCATACAGCGCATCGGCCACATACGCTATGCCCACTTCTAATATCGCTGAATGCAGAACCTCACCGCCAGCGGCCCCGGAGGTGGCATTAGAATCCTGAATCCAGCAGAGGCACGCCCTCTGCATGAGGCTAGCGCACACCGCCGCCCGCAGACTCAATGTGGATACTTCAAAGATGCGCTTCAACTGGATCTCCAGCTTGCGGTCCTCCACGTCCTTCAAAGCGGCCGCTCCCACAACCGGGATCGTGGTCTTCTTTGAACTGCAGACACTGCCGCATCCACCTTCGGGATTTTCAGGAGGTCCACAACATCTGGCGACAGAGGATATAACTTTGCCGTAGCTCTGTCCACTTTGAGGCCCGCATCAGGAGCATCCCACTCGCGGCTAACCAGCTTGCGCACCTTTTTAGGTAATGGAAAAGACGAAGTGGGGCCCCGCATTCCATCAAGGACCGGATTCACTCCCTCATTGTCGGAATCTTCTTGAGGAAACTTTCAGTCCCAGGATATCCAACACCTGGGGAATGAGCAGACGCAGCTCATCCCTTTTAAACAGATGCACCACACTGGGATCGTCACGTTCATTAGGCTGGATGTCATCGTCACCATCCGGGTCATCCGGATCCACATCTCCCATATCCAGGACCGGATCCAGGTCCACTGGACTCACGGCTGAGGTGGACGCAGCCCCTGCTCCAGAAGCCGAATCCTGTGGTTCCCGGGCCTCCTCCCCATTCAGGGACCCTCTGAGGACCTTAGCTGTGGCTCCACGCTCCGCCCCAGCTTGGCAGGCGGCTCAGACCGGTCTCCCGGTTGCCCCGTCTCTTAAATGCTGTATGCTTCCCTTTGGTACATCAGCAAGATAAATTCGGGGGAAAACCCCTCCGGGTCCCCCTCCCCCTCTTGGGAATCGCCCGGTGCAGGATCGGCAGCCCCAAGATTGAGATTGGCCCCCACCGGGGCTAAAATGGGGGGGCAGTTTCTTCCCCGATCCGCAGCGAGAGGCCTCAGGACCCTCACCGCGGGAGGGAACAGTCGACTCCGCCACTCCTTCCATCCCCCAGGCAGCTCTCCACAACAGTAAGGCCAGAAAACCGGAGGGGCTCTATTGCCCACACACCCCCAGGATGCTGCCGTTCAAAATCATGGGCCAGCGGGAAAGCGCGGCCCTATGTGGCCTGTACTGAGGAGGAAAGCCTGGCCGGCGAAAAATCGCGCGCCGGGAAGACATGGTAAAAAAATTCAAAATGGCGCTCCGGACCCCGGTGAAATCGCTAAGTGCGAGGAGACGCGCTGAAAACTGAGCGCGGCAAGAAATCACTTACCTCCTCCCCCAGATGCACCCTGGAGCCCCGGGAGCCGAGGAGATTAACAGCTAAACTCCTCGAACGGCCGCTGAAGCACGGGCCCTCCCCTGCACCGACTCCTCACCTCAGCTGAGAAGGCCAACCAAACTGAACGTCTCTCCCTCAGACTTTTTTTTTTTCTAACTTTATGGACACTCTTCCTTCTGCAGGGGTTGAGGGAGCAGCTGAAGCAGCTATGAGGATGAGTAGCCAAGAGCCCCTGGCCTTCACCCCCTGAGCTGGCACGGGCGAAACCCAGGCAGGGGTATCCGGGGGGGTTGGTAGCTCTCTGATTCCATCTGCTGGTAGGGATACACAACCCACTTTTCTGGACTGATCCTGCTACGTACAGCGAAAGTGTTGATTATTAAATGACTCCTAACTTCTAGCCCCCCAATATTAGAATCATTGACAGTAAAAGGATAGGTAAAAATTACTGAATTTTGTTTTGGTTAAATTGAGAACATTGTAATTTGTTTTTGGAAATATATATAATATTTCTTTTTCTCTGTGACATAAAATTAATGATTTTGGGAATGTACCTGAGTTCCTCTGTTACAAGCATTGGTTGGTTTTGTAAAGTAAAAACTGAATAGATAAAGAATTTAAAAAAAAAAAGGAGTACATCCTTGCCAAAGGACCTCTGCCCAGCTCCAGGTCATCCAGTGATGAGCGGGATTGGACCTGAGGGATCCAGCTCTACTGGCCATTAGGAACGACCTGCCGAAGGGCTACAACAAAAATCAAGGATCACCAACCCCCTGCTCGCCCTTACTCTACCAAGGGTATGGCCCTTACAAAGGTCCTAGCACTCATGGGAGCACATCTTCAACTCTAAATTCCAATTGCAGGTTTTACACATCTACCATCTGCTGGAGACAGAGAAATACTGAAGGACTGCATGTGGCAAGCTATCTTAAGCAGAACGGTGTCAGTAAAGCTTTCCTTCTCTGTCTCCATGTAATAGGGATGAAAATACCATGCGTATGGACTGATCTGGAGTATGAACAGAATAGAGCACTAGCAGAGCAACAGTGAACATCTTCTAATTGGAATAGCTGAACAAGTAGCAAATCTTACCCTTCAGTTCCAAGAAGCAAGAATTCTGCTCCATTTCTAAATTCCCGGTTAAATCCTTCCAACAAGAAAAAGTATATTTTAGAATTTTCTCATAAACTTATATTAAAGGCACAGCATCTAAACAGCCAGACTTCTTCCATTTAAGTAGAACTTTTATCTAAGTTTGTTTCTCAGCTCTTGGGTCAAATCAACCATTTCTAATTCTCCTTTGATTAAAATTAGTAGGGCTGGATTTAATAGTTTTGTAATCATAGGTGGGTTTGAAGATTGGGAGATGAGAGACCCTAGAGATGGAAAGAGAGTGTGAGAGAGGGGGGGGGGGGGGAGAGAGTCCGTCCCCATTACTCCCCAAAGTGCCAGACTGCCTTAGCAGCACACCTTTCAAGTGGGCTGTTGGAGCAGGCCCTTCCTTAACAGTGGCACTACTTTTTAGCTTGGATATTTGGCACCCTAGCCAATTGCCTATCTCTTAATCCAGGCCTCCGAGTTAGTGATGCTCTCTCCTTTACCTTATTCATTAGCACTTTATTCTTTATTCGTCTCTGTGTCTATGGAAAATATTTTTATTGAAAAAGGATTCAAAAGACTTTTTCCCAGGTCTGGTTGCCCATCCAACAGGAGTAATAAGCAAGTTAGCAAAGCCAGCTACAAAGAAGCAACAGCAAGAAAAGTCATGCCTTCCTTGCATGACTTAAAATTCCCCAGAGATCGACCAGAAACCATGTATTAAGTTAGTCTAATAAAAAGATATAAGATAGTGTGTGGTTGGTGGGGGAGGGGGGAATTTGTCAACCTTTTTATTTCATAACAAAAATAGTCATTAGTCTTTACATTTACCACAGAATAAACCGTCAGCCACTGTTATTGCGTTTATCACACGTCTTTATAGTTAGCACAACTTTATCAGACTTGAGATATGACAACAGCGATATCTCACTCACCATCTACCTTGAGAGTAAATAGAGTATAATTTATCTAGCAGACTTCCTCTTCAAGTAACATCTTATCTAACAAAGCGAAGCAATAACTACCCGCCCCCACACCTCAAAATCACCCAAGACGCTCGCGATAAGGATTCTCCCGCCCACAGAAACCAGAACTCTTCCAGGAATGCTGGAAGTTGTAGTTCAACATACATGCTGCCAACTTCGGCAGAATAGCCTTCCCATCACCCAATCGAGAGGCCACCGCTATCCACCAATCACAGCACTCACACTGCCGCCACGGCTCGACTGACAGCGCCTTAGCCAATCACAGTGTAAAAAAGCGGCACTCATCTCTGCGCTCGAGCCGGGTGGGCTTCGGCCCTTCTGGAAGATTCTGTTCTTCGTTTCTTACCGCTCGCAACTTCAGAGCGGCCGACAATGACAAGTGGCCTGAGTGCGTTGAGCAGCGACTCGTATTGTGAGATCAGCCAGTATCGGGACCAGCACTTCAGGGTACGGAACGCTACTCGCCCTCCTTCTCACTGATACCCCCCAAATCCTGGTCCTTCTCCCCATCACTGCTCACTCCTCGCCTTTGCCGTTTCACTGACCTGCTCTTATCCCCCACTCCTCCATCACCCATTTCTTCTCTCACCTCCCACATTATTCTTACTGCCTCTTCTTTTCCCCATTACCCCCACCTCTCCTATCACCCCCTTCACTGCCCTGCTCCTCACCCAACTCCTCTCCCCATCATCCTTCACTGACCTGCTCCTCCCCTCCCTCTCATTACCCACTCATCCATATCACTCTCTCACTGCCTCTTCCCCATTACCCGTGCCACTTCCCTATCACCCCTTCACTGATCTGCTCCTCTCCCCATGCCTTCTCCCTGTCACCCGCTTACTAATCCCCCATCACTCACTTCTCATACCCATCACCCTCTTACTAACCCACTAATCCCCACCACCCGCACCTCCTCAATGACTTGCTCCGCTTCCCCATCATCCTCTCACTAATCTATTAATCCCCTTAATGTAACCGTCTCTTTTTAGTCAGTAAGGAGGTCCAGACAACTGATCCGTAAAGATAGTCTTTTATTGCCAGCAAGATGCAGCTAAGACAAAGGCTCAGTACAACTGCATGCCCCTCCCATTCAGGAGCAGACTCTTATGCACTTTACAGTTCTTATCTTTTACACATGCGTTCTAAGCATTGCTGAGCAAGCATATTCCGGCTGAAGGGGCTACTGACCCCCTCCCTAGACACCCTGGAACTTTCATGAAACTTCTCCCATGATCTGCAGGAGAGGCTGCTGGGACTTGCAGTTCTGGAAAGGAATTCGCGAGTCTGCAGTAATACAGCCCATCACATAATACATCCATTGTTCTAATCTAGGTTACAGCAGTGAAAGCTTATCAGAGAATAAGAACAGCGAAGCCAAAAAATGAAAATGTGCAATGTGCTGACAGAGTTTCTCAATGTCCTAATTACAGCTGTATTGCAGACTGTAAGTAAACCCGTCATGAAGCAGGGAATTCTGGTACATGAAGTCCTTTGTCAGGTTGAAGCGTTCAGGACCCCTTCATTCCCCCCCTTTGATACTTATCATTATTTATGAAAAGTATCACAACGCAACTGTGGAGCTGAAAGAAACAGAACAAGAAAAATTAGCAATTTGAGTTTCTCCGGGGGCCCTAATTTCCCAAACAGTCCGATGGTTTCTTCACGGGTTTGAGACGGATGGGCCCTAATGGCTCCACCCCCCTTTGTAGCCCGAACTTGTCATGTATGGGAAGATGGCCCAGGATAAACATGAGGATGGTTAAACAGGTCTATAGGCTCAGAGGAATACATGTACAGTGACAGAAGCTGCGTGGCGGTTTTGCATTCAGCAATGTCCTTCATCACCTGACGAAGGCGGTTTTGAGCAAGAAAGGAATAATTTCAGGGTCCTAAAAACAAAACAGAATTAAACTGGCTGGGATAACAAACAAGCTCTTAAATCCATCGATCATGGAAAACCAACCACGGAATCCATTGGTCCAGTCCCAAGCACTATTCCATTGCTGGACAGGGACGTGTGCCATCTTGACCATGCGATCAGTGATGTCTTGGATAACCTTGTTTTGGTCATCTACCTGTAAACAACAATTGGAGAGGTTAAATGTTCCACAAACCCTCCTTCCTGGGCCAGAGGATAATCCTAAAAACCAATCTATTCTGGTACACTGCAGTCATAATTTTGGTATTTTGTGTTTGCCCAGAGTTTAAGAGCGAAAGCAGTCGTTGTGTGATGAGCTCCAGGACTGCCTGAAGCCTGATGATTTCGATGCAATTAATACTGCTTGGAAGGGTTCCCCGAGTTGCCCCTTTTGCTGCTTCATCTGCTCTCTGATTTCATTGACAATAGGGTTTGATTTCCTGGTGTGTGCTTTGCAATGCATTACAGCCACCTTGCGAGGAAGCCAAACTGGTCTAGTAATTCACGTACTTCTGATGCATTGTTCAATTGTTTTCCCTCTATAATGCTCCATGCCCTTGAATTGTAAGGAAGGCATATTAGAGTCTGTATAGATATTTACAGTTTTTCCTTCTGCCAACTGCAGAGCTCTTGTGAGCGCAATTAGTTCAGCCTTTTTGTGCAGACGTTCCTGGGGGGTAAGGGTTTTCAACAATGTCATCTCGGAGACTACAGCATACCCAGCGACCCTGATTCCATTTATACCCTGGCTGCTTCAATCAGTGAATAAAGTCCATGCTCCTTGCCAGGGTTGGTTGCGTAAATCAGGTCGACTGGAATGTACTGTAGCCATAACTTCTTCACAATTATGGGTGACTGGATTGGGAGCTGCCAGTGGCTTTCCAGAGGCTCCGACTATAGAGATGTTCCTTGCAGTGGGCGTGGTTCTAGCAGTTGCCATAACTGATCGCTGCGCTCCAGTGTCCAGCAATCCTGTAAATGTCGTGGTTCCCACTTTGATTTCCACCAAAGGATCAAGGGGAAGATTCTCCTTATCTAGGTCATGCCTTCATTTCTTCGCCGGATGTTTCACCCCACGGTCATCTGCCATTCAGCTTCCTTTGGTTTGGACGGAGTGCATCCTTCCTGCTTCGTTTGCAGGAACTCCGGACACTCAGACTTTCAGTGTCCTTCTTTTCTACAAAATGTACATTGATTAATTCCTAACGTCATTCTTCCGCCTCCAAACGGTCCTCCTCTACTCGGTCTTCCTCTAGATGGCCCTCTAAAGGGCGATCTGCCTCTTCCTCCATGTCCAGGGTATCCTTGATAGTGCCTGGACAAATTCCCAAAATTAGTCTCTTCCAGAGCTGTGGCTAGCAACTAACACTTTCTCTTAACTTTCGTACCCACTTTCCTTTTTGTCCTTCTTTTCTCCGTCCGGTTCTCGGTTTACCATAGACCCTTATCTGCCATTGCTTTTAGTTGGCTGATAATCATTCCCTCGAATCCTTCTGCTTTCTGTAATTTCCGGCGAATGTCCGGACAGGATTGTCTGACAAAGTTCATCACTAAGATGAGGTGATTCTTGGAATCTTCTGGATCAAATGGACTGTATCGTCGGTAGGCGTCCATCAACCGCTCCAGAAAATCTCCGGGGGACTCATCCTTTTTTCTGTATCACATCCTGGATCTTCCCCATGTTTACGACTTTCTTTTTCCCTTCTTCAATGCTTCAAGAAATGCTTTTTGATAAGCAGCAATATGCTCGCGCCCTACTGAGTCTGGTAATTCCAGGCTGGATCTACACGTGGGGCGAACTCCCCTTACTGGCCTCTTCGGGATCACCGTCTGCCCCAGTTCCCTGCCGAGCTGACTCTCTCTAGATTCAATTGTATTTGTCCAACGTTAGCTTAACAGGCTTCGGGTATCAGTAAGCATGCAGCAGCAATGCTTCGAAGGCAACCAGGCCATCCTTTTGCAACATTGTCCATTCCTTTTGACAGATATGCAACAGGTCGTTCCCATGATCATAAACTTTGAGTCAATACCCCAATTGGCCATGCCTTTTTCTCGTCGACGAATAGATGGAATGGTTTCATCACATCTGGCAATCCTAAAGCAGGTGGTCAATTAAGGCTTCTTTTAGTCGACGTAAGCTTGCCAGCTCGTTTCCTTCCCACTGGAAGGGTTGAGATTTCTGCCTCTTACCCCGCAGTTTGTCGTACAGGGGTTGGGCAATAACTGCAATAGTTAGCAATCCACAGCCTACAGTATCTGCAGCTCCAAGGAACGCCCGGAGCTCTTTCTTGCAAGTGGGGTACAGGTTGATCTCTTATAGAACTGGTGCGAGAAATCCCCAGACATCGGGTTCCTCCACGTATTTGGAAGCCTAAATACTCTACTTCCAATTCACAGATTTGCGCTTTCTTTTTACTTGCACGATACCCTTTTGAGTACAACGTCTTTAGCAGCTGAAGAGTGGATACCGCACATTCGAGGTACGTTCTCTCGAAACAACAGAAGGTCATCCACGTATTGTATGACTGGCCATACTTTACTTGATACATCTTTAAGTCTTTGCCAGTTGCTCACCGAACAGCGTAGGTGAGTGCCTAAACACTTGAGGCAACCGAGTCCATGTGTACTGCTTGCTTTACTCCAGTATCTGCATCTTCCCATGTGAAAGCAAAAATCTTCTGACATTCCTCCGCCACCGGGACGGAGAAGAAGGCATCTTTGAGATCAATGACCACTGTACCACTTTGATGCAGGAGAGACTTGAGCCAAGATTGAATACGGATTTGGGACGAGGGCTACTAGATCTGCTACTTGACTATTCACTTTTCTTAAGTCTTGTACTGGTCGATAGTCATTAGATCCAGGCTTCTTTACTGGCAACAAAGGGGGTTCCAAGCAGATCGGATTCGCCGAAGAATGCCCAAATCATACAGTCTTTGCAGGTGTATCTGGATTCCTTGTCTGGCCATATATGGAATGGGGTATTGAGTTGATTAATCACCTGTGCATTCTGTTTCATCTCTATCAATATGGGGGTCGGTGGTATAGCGTCGATAGCTATTCCTCCCGGGTTCTGTTCGACCATACTTGGGTACACTATCCATCAGTTGTCTTCGTTTTTGTTGAGGGGGGTGTTGTTTTCATATCGATGTTCGATGGTTCGTTCGACTATGGGAAGATGTAGTCTCCATTCTTCTTGAGGGGACAGATGAGTATCACTGGATGGTCCCCGAAGGAGGCTTTAACTTCCCTGTTGGTTGAAATCTCAATGTGGTCTGAGGCTTACACAGCAGGTTCCATCCGATAAGGGATACCATGGTCCCGCCTACTGTATAGTTCATTCTTTCTGCAGAGGGGCAGTGAGTACCTGACCTGAGGCACCCACTATAGAAACAGTCTCTTTCGTCGGGGGGGCCGATTGGTGCAGTCATGACAGATCGTTGGCCTCTGAGTCCAACAGGCCCCTGATTTTTGTTGTGTTACCTCGTGGATCTCCACCAGAGGGTCAGTGGGGATTCTTCCCTCCCGGTCTCTTCAGGCTGTATGCTCCTTGTCGCCTCCCCCGCCATCTGCCAGTGGGGGTTGTCCGATCTCCTTCCTCCTCGGCCCCTTTGTCTCGGTGCAGGTCCATTTTTGTCGTTAGTATTCACTGCAGGGCTCCCGTATTTCTTTTGCCATTCTTCACAGTCTCTCTTCCAATGGCCTTCATTTTTGCAGTACGCACACTGATTCTTTCCCAAAGGGGGTCTTGTTCCCCCTCCTCTTCGCGGTCTGCCATTGTCTTGGCTCCTTCCCGTCCGAGTGTCCTCGAGAGCGGCGGCTAACAGTCACTTTCTCCTTCATATGTCTACTTGCTTCTCTCTTTTCTCTTCCACTTCTCTATTTCCACATACCTAGTCTGCTATAGCTTTTAACTGGCTGAGGCTCATGCCCTCAAAGCCTTCGGCCTTCTGCAGCTTCTTTCGGATGTCGGGTTCTATTATTAAGTTCCTGGTTGCAGGGACGGGCCCTTTTCTTCTCTTCCTGATCCCTGTTCCCATACATCTCAAAATACGATGAAAAGATCACTGTCCATCTGGAAATTGAATAGGTGACCTGCGCCTGGAGGCAATCAGTTCTGACGAGGCTGAGAAGCTGCAAAACATTGCTTCCTTCTTACTTGTAAGTTTGGCATTGGGTTAATTCAATAAAGTCAACCTGGATCTGCAGGCAGGATCCAGGGGGGCGCTTTAGGTGTGCAGGAGTGATGATCAAACCCTTGGAAGCCTTGTATCAATTACATTGCAAACCACTAAGAACATATGGTAATAGCCAGAGCCCAGCCCCCACCAGTGGTAAAAGAACATAATTGCAATATATATTATATATAATATGTGTGTGGGGGGGGGCCACTACTTTATCATTTGGGCCGACTCATATTTGCTCTTGTTCCTAATCTTGCATAGTGGCCCCTTCTCTTGCCCACAACTTCCAATAATCCTTATCTTGCGCCTGCCACTGAATCAAAATTTTTAATATTAAGTCTTTGTTTTCTCCGGTTTTTTTTTTTTTTTTTTTTACAAACGGCATCCTGTAATTCCCACAGTCAGCGCTGCACATGCTTGGCTGTCTTATCTTGCCAGTTCCTTAAAACAGGGAGTAGCTCTGCATATTTAACTACTGCTAGCCAAAGAAGCAACAAGAAAAACTTTAACAAAGAACCCATTCTTAATCATTTCTCTAAATTTCCCAGAGACAGCTTCAAAATAAACTGCGTCAGCAAAAGAGAGTTCATACTTTATCATGCGTTCCAATGTAACTTTTAAATAACAGATAATATATAGGAGACAAGTAAGAACAATAATTAACATGGTATTAGAGAATAGAAAGATAAGCATAGGGAGGACACTGGGATAGAAGATATGAGAAAACTAAAACTTCTGATTAGCAATGCCAGCATTGAAACGCACAGCCATATTGAATGCCTACGCACTACGTACTGACACGCAGTGGGACGCACCACCATTCCACTTTGTACTGTAACAATTAATTTGCTGCTATAAAATGTCTTAAAAATAGCCTGCATCATAAGGCACTAAATGATTTGTAAGGGACCCTTGGTTCTGGTATTTCTTTGCAAGTAGCAATCCTTTGTCAGATTACAGACAGTTTTAGCAAGGACCTTGGAGAATAAATTTAATCAGCAGAAACTCGGAGCTACAATCTTCCTTTCTTTTAAAACATACCACAATTCTATCTTTATTCACATACGCACACCATCAACTAACTTTCAATAATGTTCTGTTAAAACAAACGAAACAATTTTTCTCTCTCTTTGTCTTCATTCACCCAGGCTAGCCCAATGTCCTTTTTTTTTTTTTTTTCTTTCTCTTCTCTCTCTGGCTCGATCCCCTCTCTCTCCTGTAATTATCTCTGCCGTTAACCCTTAACTGCCATCAAGTTCTAAACTTCAACACCAGTAAATGCATTCTCAGTAATCAAATCAGTATTTTAACTTAACACTGTAAATTAATTTGTTGTATAGTAGTCTTGTGCAGCATCTGTAAACCAAAATCTCTTCTTATTAGGGTTTAAAACAATTAAAAATCCCTGGTACATGTGCTTGCAATTCACAGATAGCAGTTACATACATTACAATCCTTAATTATGCTGTTCAGCACACATATACAGATAAATAATTCACAATCACTTTTAATAAGTTTTCCTTAAGTAAAAATAGTCTGCATCACCAGAGTAGATCAAAAGAAATAATGCATTTGATCACAAAAAGAAATTTGTCTAACCGATCTACCACAGTAGAATTTTTTTTTTTTTTTTTTTTTTTTTACAGGTACCTTACAGACAGACAGACACTGGGGACTTCCGGTTCCCCATTTTGCGTACTTGAGTTACCATTACGAGGGCGGCTCCCTCTACTAGCTTCTTTGCCCACGACGGAGGATTTTCAATAACTGCAATCCAAGCGGTTATGTACGGTATATCCTCAGGGCAACCCGGATTCCCTTCTTGTATAACTATATTCTGGACCCTTGTGGCCGTTTGGAAATCGAAAGTTCCTACCGGAGGCCAATTTACACACAAACTGGGCCACCTATGGGTACATTGTTGAATCATTCCGGGTTTAGTACATTTATGTCTATCGAACACTTCCCTATAGTGTTCCGTCATGACTTTTAATGGAGTAGAACCGCCCCCTCCCATTAGGATAGAGTCACAGACAAAGGAGGGAAGGGAAGACGGATAGGTAAGGGGTCCGTATCCGTCAGACACAAAAGGGTCACTTTCACACAACAAGAAACCTATTCCCACTATCGTATGCGTTACTTCTTTTCCTCTTTTTATGCGCGTGGCTTTCGGAATGCAATTCCTACCCAACCACCGCTTGGGGTGTGATCAAAGCCCCCTCGGTCCCCTCACGGATGGACCGGTTATTTGCTACTCTTTTAGCTATTCTTCACTTTTCCCAATTCCCATAATACTCGCCTGCAGGGTTCTTCCGATCGTCACGAAAGCCTTCTTCCCAGATCACCAGCCCAAAGGTCTCAGAGGATCTCCGTGGAATGACCCCCTCAGATACCTGATCACTGAACTCAGCGGTGGCCACTCACCAGGCAAGTCTGGGGGATCGCTCCGCCACAAAATCCCCTGGACCAACTGGGGGGCTAAAATAGCGTCCCCGGTACCTCCTGGCTGAGGCTCGCCAAATGTAACCGTCTCTTTTTAGTCAGTAAGGAGGTCCAGACAACTGATCCGTAAAGATAGACTTTTATTGCCAGCAAGATGCAGCTAAGACAAAGGCTCAGTACAACTGCATGCCCCTCCCCTTCAGGAGCAGACTCTTATGCACTTTACAGTTCTTATCTTTTACACATGCGTTCTAAGCATTGCTGAGCAAGCATATTCCGGCTGAAGGGGCTACTGACCCCCTCCCTAGACACCCTGGAACTTTCGTGAAACTTCTCCCATGTTCTGCAGGAGAGGCTGCTGGGACTTGCAGTTCTGGAAAGGAATTCGCGAGTCTGCAGTAATACAGCCCTTCACATAATACATCCATTGTTCTATTCTAGGTTACAGCAGTGAAAGCTTATCAGAGAATAAGAACAGCGAAGCCAAAAAAAATGAAAATGTGCAATGTGCTGACAGAGAGTTTCTCAATGTCCTAATTACAGCTGTATTGCAGACTGTAAGTAAAACCCGTCATGAAGCAGGGAATTCTGGTACATGAAGTCCTTTGTCAGGTTGAAGCTTTCAGACTCCTTCAGGTAAACTGCTACGAGAGAGTGTCCCACAAATGAAAGCCAAGTAATGAATGGATCCACAACCGAGAGTAGTCTGTAAGCCCTCCTCCTGCCCCCTCCCACAGCATGAAGGCTAATTGGCCAGGCCGGCAGTCAGGGAGCGTGCAGGCCGGAACTGATGAGGCTGCGGCTTGGTTTCCGCACGGCAGTGTGAGGGGAGCGCAGGGAGGGATCCGTTTCCCCTTTACACCGTCGGAGGGGAGGGGGCGGGGCTTCCGGGCTGGAGAGCTGCTATGGCAGGTGCTGCGCGGCTGCTCTCTTTGTATCCTATGTCGGAGAGGCGGGCGGGCTCGGGATATTTTATTATTATTATTTTTTGGGGGGGGGGCGGGGCTCGCTTCCACTAAACTTCCTCTCCCGTCACATTCAAATCCCGTTTCCCGCCTTTTGTCAGGCTCCCTTTCCGGACTTCATCCCCGATCCGTCCCCCCCCCCCCCTCTTCATGCCCAGCACTGCCGTTACCGCGCCTTATCGTGGCGGTAGAGGTACGCAGCCCTGTACGGAGACGCGTGCCAGGCGGTCCTTGCTCGGTGGAGCTCACGATCTAATCGAGACGGGAGACGAGGGAGAGGCATTTTCTATAGTAAACGTACAATCCCGAAACTTTTGTTTGCCCTGCCTTAGTCTCCTCTCTAGGTAGTAAACTCCATGGAGCAGAGACGGTGTGTGTCTCTGTACAGCGCTGCCTAAGACTTTTAGCTCTCTCACCTGGCTCTAGACCGCCTTGAACCTTGGGAGAGGTGGCTTATAAATTGAAAACAATTGAAATTGAGGACCTGGTTTGGAGAGGGGAGGGGGTGGTGTAATATTATAGTTCCTTCCTTGACTGACTGGCTCTAGCACGCTGACCGTGCCCTTTCCTTCCTGCCTGGAGGCCAAGATCGCTCATGATACCCTCGCTCCCGATGCTGAGCCTCGGAGAGGTGGCATCACCAAGCAGCTCTCTGTGAATGGAAACATCCTTCATGTGTGAGTGCCCCCTCCATCTGGGATGTGTCCCGGGGAGGAGAGGTTCCACAGTGTCTCGAGGATAAAGTTGTTGGCTGTATTTTGGAGAGATCTATAGGTTGTGTTGGAGGGCACTGTGGTAGATCAGGAGTATTTTCTGTGGGTATAAGACTAAAAAAAAAATAGAATAGCCTATCAGATTCGGAAAACGTTATTGGCATGACATTGTTACATGTATTGCCTATCGGGAAATGTGTTACTTATCAAAATCACAGTAGAATTCAAGCATATCTAGGACAGATAGAATGCAGGAGGAGATGGGAAGAAACAGGAGGGCATTTGAGGCTTGGTTAAGGTGTGAGTATGACCTGGAATTTCAGAGGTTCCAAAAGATGGAGACAACAAAGCTGACTTGCATGGAATGATAGTTGAGCTTTGTCAAGCTGCCAGGGAGAGGTGGCAAGATTGAACAACCCCAGGGCTTTGGTATGTTTTCAAGTATAATTACAGCACTGTGGTAGGTGACCGCAAGATGGCTTGGACACATTCTTCAGCTATTGGCAAAGGGAAAAAGGAGCAATTTATTGGAGGCAATCCAACATGTATAGCTGACAGCTAGAAGATCTCCTTAAAACAGAGAGGGCTGGTAAGGGCAAGGAAAAGCGATGACCAGAACTAGAGTAATGTAAGCAGAGACAACATCATGGAGCAAATCATTCTTATTGCCTGATATTTACTGTTACTATGTTTAACATTTGCAGATAATTGTTTAACATCAGTCAGATCCTTGTTATGGTTTCAAGATACAGTGTTCCTTCATTGGTTACATGCTGCAACTGTAGTAGTGACCTCCATCTCTTCTCTTTCAGGCAGTGGCAGGCAGAGGAGGCCAGAATCCTACGTGTTTCAGTCAGTTCTTTCTTGGACCTACTCTCTCTCACTCTACAAACAATGGATAGGTTTGGCCCTCCTTTTAGTGGATAGTAACCTTTGGGGACTAGTGGATGCTTGGTAGAAATTTGACATCCGCCAGTGGGACTTTGTACAAAAGCATCTCAGGAGACACACAGCCCAAAAACAATGCCATACTTCTTTGGCTGGTTTATTTTTTTTTTTTTTTGCTGCAGGACTAGAAAGTCACTCATACATTTTTGCTCTCTTTCACTTGGTTTCAGACATGACCTCTTGATCATTCCCCTCACCCTTGCTGTGATTGAAGGAACTTCTGAAAGCTGGGAATATTTGGAATAAACAAATCTTTTTGTTGGTTTATTAGAACCAAACAATGCTCTAGCCTGTAATAAATGTATCCAGTAAATAATCTTGTTTGTCTATCTGTCCTCTTCATGTATTTCACCTGTGGACCATCCAGCACTCTCTGGATTGTTTAACTGGCATAAACCATATAAATTATAAGGGTACAAAGAGAAAGGTAAAACAGTTATAATCTGATCAACTGTTGGGGAATGATATGCAGGCAAAGAATTAGTCACTGGATCTTTATCTGCATTTATTTTTCTGCGGTCTTGCATTCCTTGGGAACAGTATGAGATTTCTTTGGATTGTTGTTTATATGGTGCAGTTTCCTGCATTAGATGGAGAAAGGTGGCAGGAGCTGGCAGAAAGCCTGCTTTGTGATTCCGGTGCAGAATCTGAGCGAGCATGCTTTTACTACAGGTAGATCGTATCAAAGAAATCTGACTTTTTTCAATTGGTTTGACTAGAAGATTAGAACACATTAGATGCACTGTACTTGGATTTCAACAGAGCTGTTGCTATTGTCCCACAAAGAAGACTCATTAATAAACTGAGCAGCCTGGCAGTGGGTCCCAAGATGGTGAACTGAATTATAAGCTGATTGAGTGATAGACAAAGAGGGTTGTAGTAAGTAAAATTTACTCAAGAGGAGAGAAGGATGTTGAGTGGAGTGCCTCAACTGGTGGTTCTGTTCAAAATCTTTGTGAGTGATATTATGACAGGGTTGAAAGGAAAGCTTTGCCTTTTTTCAGATGACACTAAGATTGGCAACAGAGTGGACACTACTAAGGGAGTAAACAAAAGAAGAAGTGATCTAAGAAAGCTTGCGGAATGGCCAAATGCTTGGCAGTTAAGATTCAATGCAAAAAAGTGTAGTGCCCATTTGGAGAGCAGAAATTCGAGGGAGCAATAAGCAATGGGCAGTGAGAAGCTGATGTGCACCGTTAAGGAGAGAAACCTTAGGGTAATAGTGTCTGATGATTTTAAGGTAGTGAAACTGTGTTTCTGTTCATACCCCAGCTCAGTCCAGATATGTGGGTTTTGCATCCCTACCAGCAGATGAGACAGAGAATAAAAACTTTTCAGGCACTGCTACTTAACCGAGAGTGCCACCTACAGTCCCTCAGTATTTCTCTGTCTCCAGTTGATGGTAGAGGTACAAACCTGCAGCCCGAACTTAGTTATAAAAAAATTTTTTTTAGGATAGAATAGATTTAGAAAGGAAGACCAGAAGTGAGGACAGTGGTCCCAGAGGTGTTAGATTCTTTCATGGGCCATCCCTCTGGTGGAGCAGGGTGGGGGGGGAGGGGTTTGAAAATCCCTGACTAGGCTCAATCCTTGATTTCCAGGGGAGGGAAAGCCAGGGGTCCTGGTTCCCTTGCTCCCTCTGAGACCCTCTCACCCAGTCCGGCCATTTGCAGCAGCCAGGAACACCCAGAAACAGGACAGTATAACTTCCTTTTGTTTTCTGGGCTGCTTGGGGGGCTGTTCTTTAAGAAGGAAAAAAAAAAAGAATAAGGGTCAGGTAGGCCTATTCTTGGCAGCGGCGGTCAGCAATCAGCTTGGCATCGGGGTATACAGGGAACTGCGCGACTCTTTAGGTTTTTCAGCAGCTGGGGCTGTGATAGCATCGGCTGCAGGGCCTGCCTTTATTCGCTCCCGCTCGGGGCTATTTTTTGCTACGGGCCACATAGCTGGTCATGCTGCTTCCCGCGGAGTGCAGGAAAGTGTCGGGCCTATGGGGGGAGGCGTTTCTGCCTCAATGCAGCCCTTCTCTATAGCGGCTGTCCGTCTGGAGGCGAGGGAGCCTTGGCAGAAGGATCAGCTGGCAGATGCTGCACCCACGCGGCAGACCCTGGGGGGGTGAAAGTGTGGCAGCCATTTTGGCTCCACCTGGCATGAGTCCTGCCATAGATAGGGAGTGCAGAGTTTCCCCTCTCCTGCTTTCTCCAGTGCATCAGGAATCTGGAGAAGGTGAAGAGATGTCAGCGGGACCAGCAGCTATGGAGGAGGGAACTGTGAGGGATTTTCCGTGGATTTTGTGGTGTTATTGCATGAGGCCTATCTCATCAAGAAGGAACTAGCAGGTAAGCAGTCGGCCACCCAGAGATCCCAAGGCATGGCTAAGACGTCTTAGGCTGAGGCACCTCCGAAGTTGGGGACATTTTGCGCCTCTTGGGCCTGGATTGATCACGAGCAGAGGAGGACTCCTCTGAAGTTTCTGATGGCGATGATTCTCAGGGGATCCACATATTGACCAGGGCACTGGTCAATATCCATATATTGGTCAGGGCACGGATCCTGTGGTGACCCAGATGCGGATAATGCTCCTCTGGCGGAAAGGGATGACTTTATGGTGGTCAGGTTAATCCACAAGGAGGATTTGCGGCCTCTCATCCCTCAGGTTCTGGAAGAGCTGGGGATCAAGGTTGTGCAAGAGGATTCTGACAACGAGGGGGTAAACCCGGTATTGAACGGACTGCATGGATCGCCAAAGGCCTTCTCTTTACCGAAGGTTAAGAAGCTGATTGATCGAAATGGGAGTTCCCGGAGGCAGGATTGAAGGTTGCCAGGGCTATGGCCATGTTGTATCCCCTGCCAGAGGACACCTTAGAGCTTTGGAAACTTCCAAAAGTGGATGAGGCGATGTCGGTGGTGACGAAGAAGACAAGTATTCCTGTGGCAGGGTCAGTGGCGTCGACGGATGTCCAAGATTGGAAGCTGGAGATTTAAAAAGCTGTTTGAAATCTTGGTTATGAGTCTTAGAGTTTGCGCTACTCTAATGCAGAGGGCTTGTTTGTGCTGGGTGCAGAAGATGCAGGAGAAGGCATCAGGGACCTTTGCTGATCCTGACCAGTATGCGCAGTTGGAGGTGGGGGTGGCCTATATGGCGGATGCCCTCTATGATATGCTTCACACTTCGACCAGAAATATGGTGTCGTGGTAGCTGAAGACTCCTGTGGATATGTAATTGGTCAGCGGATGTATGGTCAAAGGCACAGCTTTGTAATCTCCTCTTCAAAGGAAAGTTGTTTGAGGAGGACCTGGAGAAGCTGATGAATCATTTGGTGGATTCTAAAGGGAAAAGATTGCCCGAGGATAAGAAAGTAAGTAAGAAGACCTTCCCACCACACGCTTCTGTGAGATGATGAGATTTTATTCCAATAGAGGTTCTTCCGGATCCATGCAGAAGCAGGGTTCAGGAAGACAGCAGTCCTTTCGAATCTGTAGGCCGACCAGTGATAGTGAAGGACAGGGTTCCGGAGGTGGGAAATTCGTCCAATGTAGGTGGACTGGTCTACTCCTCCCTAGTGGCTGTCGGAGGCAGGTTGTCACGTTTTTACGAGGAGTGGACCAGAGTCACTTCCAACCGTGGGTTCTGGAAGTAATGGATGCTACGCCTTAGAATTTTCTCAACCCCTCAACGAGGCCTTTGTGTGTCCCGTTGCACTTAGCCTGGCAAGAGGACAGCAGTACGGGACACCCTTCCACAGCTGAAGCGATTGAAAGCCATCATCCTGGTGCAGCAGGAGGAGCAAGGTCGAAGAAGGTATTCTGTGTACTTCCTGGTTCCCAAGAAGGAGGGCTCCTTTTGGCCCATACTAGATCTGCAAAAAGTCAGTGCGGCCTTGCATATGTCACACTTTCGGATGGAAACATGGATGGTGATTGCAGTGTACCGCAAGGGGGATTTTCTAGCCTCCTTGGATCTAACAGAGGCATATTACCACATTCTCATCAGAGTAGACCATCCGAAGTTTCTTCGCTTCATGGTGCTAGGAGAGCATTTTCAGTTTTGAGCTCTTCTCTTTGGGCTGGCTACTGCACCAAGAATATTCATGAAGGTGATGGTGGTTGCAGCGGCCCTCAGAAGAGAAGGGATACTAATGCATCCATACCTGGATTATTGGCTCAGTCGGGCAGAGTCGGAGGTAGAGTGACACTGTTCCATTCAAGTGACTGAGCGTCTAAGGTCCCTGGGCTGGGTGATAAATCTGGAGAAGAGCCATCTGGAACCATGTCAGTCCTTGGATTATCTTGGAGCACGATTCGACACCTGGTTAGGCAGGGTGTTCCCTACCCCAGAAAGGATGATCAAGTTACAGTCACAAGTGGTTCGTCTATGGGATGTGCCGGTCACCAAAGTCTGGGATTATTTACAGGTGCTAGGTTCCATGACTTTGGCACTGGATTTGGTGCCATGGGATTTTGCTCACATGCGTCCTCTTCAGAAGGCACTACTGTCTTGTTGGAATCTTTGTTGGAGGAATTTCAGCTACCATTGCCACTCCAGGTCCAGTCTCTCGTGGTGGCTGTCGCATCCCAATTTGGAGAACGGAATGGATCTGGAAGTTCCGGACTGGGTGGTAGTGATCACTGATGCCAGTCTCACCAGTTGGGAAGTGATATATCGGGGATCTGCAGCCCAAGGGCAGTGGTCACCGATGAAATCATCCTGGTCAATCAACCGTCTAGAAACAAGGGCGATCCACAAGGCGCTGTTGTTCTTCCTCAGATTCAGGGACATGCGGTACTGATGTTCTTGGACAATGCGACGACAGTGGCGTATATTAGTCGGCAGAGCAGAATGAAGAGTTGCTTGGTGGCTCAAGAGGTTCACAAACTCTTTGCCTGGATGGAACTTCATCTAACAGCACTAGCAGCCTCTCACATGGCAGATATGGACAATGCAGGCGGATTATCTCAGCAGACAACAGCTGGACCTGGGGGAATGAGAGCTGTCAGCGGATGCCTTTGGGCTTATTTAGCACAGGTGGGGCGACCCCAGTTCGATCTCATGGCAATGAGGAAGAATGCCAAGGCGGCCAAGTTTTCCGCTGCCAGAGGGAGTTCGGCTCTGTGGGATCAACACCCTGCTTCAGTCGTGGCCAGGGAGGCTCCTGCTATATGTCTACCTCCCATGGCCGCTCATAGGTCGGATGTTGCATTACATCAAACAATATCAGAGAAGATTGATCTTGGTAGCACCCGAATGGCAGCACCGTCCGTGGTTTGCGGATCTAGTTCAGCTAGCGGTAGATGGGCCCATCCGGTTAAGCTACCTGAGGGAAGTGCTGCATCGGGGACTCATCTTTTTGGAACAGGTGAATCACTTCTGTCTAGTGGCCTGGCTTTTGAGAGGCTGCATTTCCGCTTGAAGGGATTATTCAGAGCCAGTGATTACTACTCTTCAGGCTAGAAGATCCTCTACTTCTTTGGTGTATATCAGGGTTTGGAGAGTGTTTGAGTCCTGGTGTGGGGCCCATGACGCTGTTCCTTTGCAGGTGAACGTTGCCCAAGTCTTGGCTTTTGTGCAAGAAGGCTTGTCAAAGGGTTTAGCCTATAGTTCTCTCCGAGTCCAGGTGACAGCCTTGGGTTGTTTCAGGGGGAGGTTGCAGGGAATACCCTTAGTGTCTCATCCGGACATAGTAAGTTTCCTTAAGAGAGCGAAGCATTTGCGTCCTTCAGTCTGTAGGATTTGTTTGTCTTGGAATCTTAATTTGGTTCTTCAAGCGGTGTGTGGATCTTCCTTTGAGCCTTTGAGAAAGGCTTCTTTGAAGGTCCTTACCCTGAAGACAGGGTTCCTGGTGGTAATTAGCCACGAGACGAATTTCAGAGCTACAGGCCTTATCATGCAGAGAGCCTTTTCTGCGAATTTCCGACGATGATGTTGCATTGCGTGCTGTTCCTTCCTTTTTGCCCAAGGTCCTGTCAGCTTTTCATCTTAGCCAGATGGTGGAGTTGCCAGGGCTTTCACACCTGACGTCTGATTCTTCCCATGCAAGGAAACTTCATCTTTTGGATGTGCGTCAGGTTCTTCTAAAATGTCTCAAGGTGACTAATGGATTTCAGAGCTCAGAGCATCTCTTTGTGTTATTCAGTGGACCAGAAAAGAGTTGCAAAGCAACTAAAAGTAAAATTGCTGTTGGTTAAAGGAGGTGATAGTTTCGGACTATATTTGTAAAGGTCTGTCGATCCCTGAGGGATTGCAGGCACATTGTTCTAGAGCTCAGGTGGCCTCCTCAGCGAGTGTCGTGTGTGTGTCTCCACAAGAGATTTCTCGAGCAGCAACTTGGTCCTCTTTGCACACTTTTACTAGACATTACTATTTGGATGTCAGGGCCCTGGAGGAGGCCTCTTTGGTGGAAGTTTGCTGCGTGCAGGTCTTTAGGGATCCCACCCAGTGTAGAGGGGCTTGGGTACATCCCACTTGTCTGGACTGATCTGGAGTATGAACAGAAGAGGAAAATTGGTTCTTACCTGCTAATTTTCGTTCCTGGAATACCCCATATCAGTCCAGACTCCCGTACCACATTGATTATTTTTTTTCAAAAGATTTTTCCTGCTTCTGGATGCTGCTGATGATGCAGAATTTAAGTTTGTGCTGTAGAATTAGGAATGAGATTGTACATAGTTCTCAGTTATTTGAGACTCAAAAGTTCCTTATCTTTAGCCTAGTTCAGGGTTTAGTTTGGTTGGGAGTTCCAACTTATTCCTCAGCTCAATTTAGAGGGAGAGAGCCTTGGAGTTTGGGGCTAGACATCTTGGCTTGGGTACAGGTCAATACTGAGGGACTGCAGGCACCACCCTCAGTTAAGTAGCAGGACCTGAGAAGTTTTTATTCTCTGCCTCCATCTGATAGGGATGCAAAACTCACTTGTCTGGACTGATTTGTGGTATTCCAGGAATGAAAATTATCAGGTAAGAACCAATTTTCCTTTAAGGCAGTGGCCAGAGCCAAATGGATGCTAGGGTGAACAGGGAATAGCATAATCAGGAGAAAACAGAGATAATGCCCCTGTACAGTTGGTTGGTGAGTCCTCACCTACAATACTGTGTTCACTTCTGGAGGCCATATCTCAGAAAGGCTAGATATTAGGTTAGATATGGTCCAATGTCAACCAAAATGGTGCAGGGTCTGTATCTAATTTCATATGAGATGAGACTTAAGAACCTAGAGGAAAGGAGAGAGAGGGGGAGGGAGGATATGATAGACATTTAAATACCTAAAAGCTATTTTTACATAAGAAGCAAACCTTTTTCCTAAGGAAAAGAAGCTGTAGAACATTGATATTTTTTTCCTTTTTTTACAGAAAGGGTGATGCAAACAAAATTGATAGTGGAATTCACAAAAGCATAGGATAAATAGAGAGGATCCCTAGTGGCAAGAGGATAGGATTGAAGCAAAAGCACTGGATCCTCATGACTTGGCAGGAGCTGAATGAACATGGAGGAAATAAAAAAAAACCTCACTGTTGTACTCTGTACATTTTATTTTCAGCATTTATATTTTCTTATCCCAGGTGCCTTTCAAAGATAGGGTTAGATGGCTAGGTTGAAAATGATATAAGGAAAAGTGTGCTTAAGAAAGTTTAGGGAAGGCCCAGGCGAAAAAGACGGGTAACTTGATTTAAATGAAGGTAGCGAAGGAGGGTCCTGAATGTCTGGTTCCAATGAAAAGGTGCAAGTAGAGAAAAGATCTGAATGTGAGAAGAGGCCTGCTTGGTGCATGGAAGCACAAGGAATGTATGGGATGAGGAATGGTATAAGTACAAAGAGGCTCAACATAAGAAAAGGGAAGACAGTCATCCTGATGCATCACTATCATTTGTAAAGTCCCCTGTTCAATCCCTAAGTCAACTCTTCTGCTCCCTGGGATGGCTGAGGATGCTGCAACGGCATGGTTCACAGCCTTTGCAGGGGTGGAAATTACTGTCATTGCTCAAGGGTGATGGCTGAGTGCCAGATCCAGAGCCCATCATTACAGGGTACCAGAAGGAAACTTGGTGCACAAACACCTGGGCCAGGAATATTGGATAGGCAAGGTGTAATACAAAACAGAAAAAATCTTCTGAAGAGCAGGAGGAAAAAAATGAAGAAAGGGAAGACAGGTAGGGAGTGGGCAGAAATATGAAAACATTTAAAGTTACACAATGGCATCGGAGAAGAAGACTGAAGAGCAGGGCTCAGACTAAAAGGTTCATTGGAGAAGTGGAATGCACTGACCTTTAGATGGGCAATGGTCTGCACCTGTTAGACATGGGTATGGAAATATTCTTTTTCTTGGTACAAGGGGCAAATGAGGCAAGCTTGTAGTTGTCCTGACCTAGAGGATGGAGGGCGCACTGCAACAATCACAAAACCAAGTCAGGAGCTTCTGCCCTTGGCCAATATTTGAGTCTGCAGTGTCACATAAAGGAAGGGGTGCTACTGGGTCTTGCTGTAACAAGATGGCTTTGTAGCCCCAAACTATATTTAAATACCATTCAATCCTTTAGCCTGGAGATGGCAGTCCTACAACCAAATCACTGTATATACACTGTGCATAAAGGACTACACCAGCCAAAGGGGAATGTAACCAGCAGTCTTGGGCTTGGAGATGACAGATTGGCTAGCTGGCTTCATCTGGATCAGGCCTGGCAAAGGCTGGTCTGAAGAGATGGCTAAGTTTTGGGATACCAGGTCAACCAACAGCCAACTATGCTTATGGTACGAGGGTTTGATGCTGATAAATCCTATCTTCTCGTGCTAATTGACTTGACTTAGCTGCCTTTGGCACTGTGAACCATACCCTGTTGTGCCAGCAGTTGAACAACATTGGAATTGAAGGCAGTGTTCTCAAATGGTTCCCTGCCTTCTTAAGAACATAAGCAATTGCTATGCTGGGTCAGCCCAAGGGTCCATCAAACCCAGCTGTTTCCAACAGTGGCCAATCCAGGCCATAAGAACCTGGCAAGTACCCAAAAACTAAGTCTATTCCATGTTACCATTGCTAATGGCAGTGGCTATCCTCTAAGTGAACTTAATAGCAGGTAATGGACTTCTCCTCCAAGAACTTATCCAATTCTTTTTTAAACACAGCTGCACTAACCACATCCTCTGGCAACAAATTCCAGAGTTTAATTGTGCGTTGAGTGAAAAAGAACTTTCTCCGATTAGTTTTAAATGTGCCACATGCTAACTTCATGGAGTGCCTCCTAGTCTTTCTACTATCCGAAAGAGTAAATAACTGATTCACATCTACTCGTTCAAGACTTCTCATGATTTTAAACACCTCTATCATATCCCCCTCAGCCGTCTCTTCTCCAAGCTGAACAGCTCTAACCTCTTCAGCCTTTCCTCATAGGGGAGCTGTTCCACCCCCTTTATCATTTTGGTTGCCCTTCTCTGTACCTTCTCCATCGCAACTATATATTTTTTGAGATGCGGCGACCAGAATTGTACACAGTATTCAAGGTGTGGTCTCACCATGGAGCGATATAGAGGCATTATGACATTTTACGTTTTGTTAACCATTCTCTTCCTAATAATTCCTAACATTCTGTTTGCTTTTTTGACTACTGCAGCACATGAGCCGACGATTTTAAAGTATTATCCACTATGATGCCTAGATCTTTTTCCTGGGTGGTAGCTCCTAATATGGAACCTAACCGTGTAACTACAGCAAGGGTTATTTTTCCCTATATGCAACACCTTGCACTTGTCCACATTAAATTTCATCTGCCATTTGAATGCCCAATCTTCCAGTCTTGCAAGATCCTCCTGCAATGTATCACAATCCGCTTGTGATTTAACTACTCTGAATAATTTTGTATCATCTGCAAATTTGATAACCTCACGCGTCGTATTCCTTTCCAGATCAAAATAAAGGCAATGTATATGTATTTCACTTGTGCTTTCTCGTATTACACACAAAAGAGCCCCAAGAACAAATTCTTGGGGAAAAAAGAAAAAAAGCACTTAGGCTTTCAAGCAAACCATACCAAAAATCTAATTTTGTATTTTAACTAAAATCAATTTATTTATTGCAAATACATTAAAACAATTTTTTCAATATTTTTTACATAAAACCAATCATTTATTAATCCCTTGTGATGATATATTGTTTGTTATTTCATACAAACATCTTAACAATTTTCTAAAGAATCATATCAACCTTAACCCAACTGTTAATAGCTTTCAACACTATTCTACTCCTAACCTCTCTGAAATATCTTGCATTTCCGATCATCTGATGTTAATTGTTGCTGGTCTTTTATATCGGAAAACACCACACTATATTAAATACCTTATATATGTATCCACATGATAATACTGTGTAACCCTTAAACCATGCTATAGCGTGAACCTCAGGGGTCCCCCTGAGGTGTCGTCATCTCCACCGGATATTTAAGGTCTCTGATATCGCTAACTAATCGCGTTACCAAAGGGTTTCCTTGCTACTCTGCTTCCTTGGACTTACCAGGGGTACCCGCTCCTCGGGTCCTCGCTTTCTCTTTGCTTTTCAGATTGTAGTCTGGAACCAGTACTCGCTCCTCGAGGGTCCACGTACTCGGACTTGCTACTGAATACTACTTCTGCCTGGAAGTCATCACTGCCTACTGCACCAGTGAGTTACCATCTCTCAGAGCGTTCCCTGGAACCAGGAACTCGCTCCTTGAGGACCTAATCCTTTCCAACTCCTAGGCAGCTTCTAGAGACTATTGTGTGAGTGCTACCATCAAGGACCTGCTCCTGATCTCTGCATACCCACTATATTCAGTTTCTCTACAGCTCAGTTATCCAGGATCGATGTTCCAGTATCTGAGGGACTACAGCCCAGCCGGGCATTCCAGCTCCCTACTGCCACCTCTGGTGGTTCCATATATTGTCTAATAAAATAACTAGTGTGTGTCTGTCTCCATACTCTGAGCCTGATCGGTGGTCCCTCTCGGGCTCTTCCCCCGGGGCGTGGTCATCTGCCACCGGCCCAAGGATCCACCCACACCTACCTCGTACACTAACAGTATGGATAGGTGCGTCCAAAAGGTGACTTTATCATGGTAAAATTAAGTATGGAGGATAGTGAACTAGTGATTGAAGTTCACTAACTCTTCTTGCCGATGTCAATGCTACAAGGAATAACACCTTCCTAATAGCACAAAAGATGGAAGCATTTGTGACTTTACCACCACGTTGATATCGCAAGGAATTGGAGGCTTTGCGATTGGTGGTTGAAGTTGTAGAACTCCCTTCAAGAAGCGTGACACCAATGGCTGAACTGAAATGGGATTTCTGTCTTTTGTTGAATGATAAGCAGCTATTGACAATGTCACTCGTCCTGAAGCAAACAGCAGGGGAATAAGAAAATGGGTTTATGCTCCTTGTCCCACACCACTTAGGTATCTTTGCCACTTAAAGGCATCATTCTTTCTGGTAAACAGCTTTCTAGTGGAAACTAAGGCATCCCAGATGCTCAATAACAAAAGGTGACTTAATGCCTCCATCAGATGTACAGAATAATACATGGGGTGGAGTAGAGTGCCATCTCCCTGAGCCAGAAGGTCTGTGTTGTTTCCCCAGAAGTATTGGGGGCCAAACCAATAGGTTTTTAATTAATTTATTTCTAATCTTTTGTATACCACTTATACAAAATAGAGGTCTAAGTGGTTTACATATTGTAACATACATAACTGAACAAATAACAAAAATTCTTTAAAAGTCAAAGTAGGTGAACCAGATAGGCATAGCCAGGCTGGAGCTATGAGTATAAGATCTGCTTCATCTGAGATACATTTCTGAACTGCCCAACTTATTAACGGTATTAGGGGATACACCAAAACAGATCTCTTACCCAGTGTATCAGGTACACATCCTGCGAGATTCTGTCTGGAGCAAACCTCGGGTAGTTTTATGTTGTTTTCTGTTGCGAATAAGCCTAAACATGGTTTCCCACGACCTGAAAAGACTGTTGGCTATGCTCTGGTGTAGACCCCGCTCATGGGGATGAAAAATCCTGCCACGTCTGTCGGCTTTCGTTTTCACTATTCCTGGGAGGTAAGTCGCTTGTAGCTCTATGGAATGTTTTTCTCCCATTCCAGAATATGCACAGTTTCCTTGCAAAGTATCCCCCCTTCTTTGTTTATATAAAACATGGCTACTTGATTGTCAGTGTATATCATAACTCTTTTCCCTTGAAGATGAAGCGGAAAAGTGTGGACTGCGTTCTTTATTGTTCTCAATTCTAGTAGATTTATCCGAAAGGTTCTTTCCGATAAAGACCATAAACCTTGCGTCTTCACCCCTAATAAATGAGCCCCCCACCTTCTTAATGATGCGACTGTGTTTAGAATGAGTTGATGCATTGGGGAGCGAAATGGTGCTCCCATCAGTAAGATGAATAGGGACAGCCACCCGTGAATATTCGTCCTCATGGATTTAGTCAAATTTACCTTTACAGATATCAGTTGGTTGTGTTGGGACCATTGATATTTGAGCCCCCACTGCAGACGGCACATATGGAGGCGAGTGTGTGGGATTAGGTAGATGGCTGCTGCCATGTGTCCTAGCAGGGTGAGAATTTGACGTGCTGAAGGCTGCATTTGCTGTTGTAAATGGAGTGCTAGCATGCAAAATGTCTGGACTCATTTGGGAGAAAGGAATAAAGATCAGCACAATTCTCTGCAGAACTTATGAACTGTAGTACTTGTGTAGGCTGAAGGATGAACCTTTTGTAATTTACTATGAAGCCCAGGTTTTTTTAGACAAGTTATTGTCTGAAGGAGATGTGACTGGGGGAATTTTGGATTTTGAAGAGACTAGAAGCCAGTAGTCTAGATACGGGAATACATTTATCCCTTTCCTTCTTAAGTAGGCCGCAGCTATGGCTAAGCATTTTGTAAATGCCCTGGGGTGATGAGAGACCGAGTGGTAGGACCTTGTACTTGTAATGTTGGGCATTGACATGGAAACATAGGTAGTGCCAGAAAGACTGATGCATTGGGATGTGTGAGTAAGCATCTTTGAGAGCCAAGTAGCACATCCAATCGTTGGATTGGAGGAATGGTAAAATGGACTTGAGAGATGTCACTTTGAACTTCTCTTTCCAAATGTTTTTGTTTAGTGAATGAAGGTCTAGAATGGGACGAAGACCCCCACTCTTTTTTGGGATGAGGAAGTATTGGGAATAAAATCCCTTGTTGCGCTGGCGTTGAGGTAACACTTAAATCACTAGTTGGAGAAGCAGTGAGTGCACCTGTTGTTGAAGAAGTGACCTCTCCGCTTGGTCACAAAACAATGGAACGATGTGGGGAAGGGTAGGCTTTCTCTTGAAGTTTATATTGTACCCATTCTGGACAATATTCAGAACCCAATAGTCTGACATGATGGATTCCCAGGCGTGAAAATATTGGGATATCCTGCCCCCCACTGCTAGGGTCAGCTGTGGCCGTACCAATTAAAAAAAATATTGCTGTGGCTTCTGATTGGGACCTTGCTGTTGCTTGTGAATATGCTGAGACCTTTGACGATCACTGTTGCCCCAATATCTCGGGGGTTGATAAGGCGGTGGTCTGTAGGATGTAGAATCTATATGGACGCCTCTGATAGAATGGCTTCTTGTAACTATAGTAATACCTCTTAGAGGAGGGCTGTTGATCAGAGGGTGAAGCCAGAGAAGAGACAGCTATGTTTTGCTCTTTTAATTGGGAGACAGTTGCATGTAGTTTATCCCCAAATAAATTATCCTCTCTACAGGGTAAGTCTGCTAGCTTCTCATGAACATCCTCACGGATGGCGCTTGCTCGGAGCCAAACTATTCTGCAGCCTGCTATAGATGCCATGATGTTCAAGCCGACGTCGCGAAAGCCTCATCAATAGCATGCAGTAGATGTCAATCCCCCTTGATGTTGATTAAGGCCTGGTGAAATTTTGTGGTTTTAGGGATTGCAGACAGTTGTAAAGATACTGAGTAATGTAAAACTGATGCTGCTGGATTTTTGCATTGAGCATTGCTAATTGAAAAATTTTTTTGTCCAAACTCAGTCAGATACTTACTATCTTTATCTGGAGGTGTGTTCGAATATAGTCATGACTTCTTTGACAACCACACACGCGTGAAGCAATTGGATAGTGCCATAATGCCATGACCTTCTCATATGGAACTTTAGATCAGTTTTCCTGGAGATGGAATGGCCCGAAAACAGGGACACCCAAGACTTGTCCATTACTTCATCCAGAACCGGTGCAGGATGGCAATGCTGTAGGTTCTGAGGGAACTTGAAAGATTTTAAGGATAACCATTACCTCTGATCTTGAATCTGGTACCTTTCTCATTTCAATTTTCAAGACAGAACCAATCTTTTCCATGAACTTCGAATATGTTAAGTCCTTTGGAGGCGATGATGGTTATGACGGGTCCTCTGGGGGATCAGACAGAATCCCCATCGAGGTACCTGGGGATGTTGGAGGAGAATCATGAAGGTCCTCATCGGCATTCAGTGAATAACCTTTATGAGTATAATTATCCCGATCCGTTGGACTTGCATCCTTTTGGTGTGGAAAAGAGGGAACTGACTGTGGGAAGAGCTCCTCTTCCGACAGGTGTGGGTGGTGATGTTCCTCCAATTTTGAGAAGAAGGTTTTCAGAATATCTGTAATTTGGGACCTGGCTTGTGAGGCAGATCGCATGCTGGGCCGGTAAGGGTCAGGGTTCTGTGATGGTGGTGAAGAATTGCCCCCTAAGGCATGAACAAGTGATGGATGTCTTTTGTCTGCCTTTTTTGATGGGTTTAGCGCCCCTAACAGGATAGAGGAATCTGGACCTTTATGATGCTCAGACAGGCCTTGATGTTTACTGGATGTCTTCTTTTTGTGAGACACTCTTGTAGCCTAGGTAGCTGCCTTTTTTGTTTAGAAATAGAGGAGATGTCAGAGTAAATCCTCTACGAAGAAACAGAGGATCTGTCCGAAATCGATTTGACTAGGGAAGCCATGAGCTCCTCAGTGTCAAAGGGGTCAGAAGCTAACAGCTCTTCCAGCAGGAACACGATCTATGGATCACGCTGTCCCTCCTTCAAATGGACTGAACGATTCATTTAAAGGACCATTTGAAGGACGGTCTGTCAAGGCTGGGGCATAGGACCGATGAAGAGACTTCGGTCTTCCTTTGATTGAGCCATTTTCGCTGCCCTTTGCCTCTGGGCCCCTTGGTGACATCCTGCCACAGTTGTGGCATTCTGCTTGATTATGGTTGGCCCCAGGCAAATGTAGCAATAATTATGTCCGTTGGTGACAGACATAATCTTGCTACAGTGGCAGTACTTAAATCCTGGAGTTTTAGGCATGTTACAATGAAAGTGCTTTTGTGGATTCATACAAGGCGAATTTGATTTTTTCTGTGAGGAGTGCTTCTGCGCGACCTATGAATTGTACAAAAAACGAAACTGAGGAGACCAGTCAGTCAATCACGTGGGAACACCCGCACAGAGCAAAGCTCTGAATTGAGGGAAGCTCCATCCCCTACCACTGGCAGACATCACCCATACAGCATGGCTAAGTCAGCCTTCTTATCAACAAGAAAGTATATTAAAAAATATATATATACGTTAGTAAA